>NW_019384477.1:687880-700754 GCF_000671375.1 Centruroides sculpturatus
GCACAAATTTATAATATAATATAAAGAAAATATTTTATTCAAATTTTCATTTTTTAAATCCCAATAGAGTTACGTTGATCCATCATGTTCTTTGAGAATTTTTTTTTTCGTTCGCTTTTTGAAAAGATCTTTGCATGTCACTTACATAAAATATTTAATATGTGGCATAACATTGGTTTTAAACATTTAAAACGTGTATAAAATATAATAAATATTAAAGAATTTACTATATAAAAATATTAATAAGATTAGGATTGATATCAATGCATTTTTCTATATTATATAGTTAAAATGATAATATATTTACATTATTTTATGTGTAATATGTAAGGAATATATACAAAAGAAATTAAGAATATATATTTTTTTATTTTTAAACAAATGGTATTTTGATATTATAAATATAAAAATTAAGAATTTAAAATATATATTTTATTTGTATTTACATATTTATTGTGGATTTTAACAATTGTATAATAAAATTTCATATTCATAACACGTATCGATAAAATCTACATCGGGAACTGATGAATATTAAGGATACAAATGTATGGTTTTGGAACTTTTCTGCTTTTATCAAGCATATATCTGAATTCTGCCATGAATTTAAGATATATTTTCATCTTCGCAACAGTAATAACTCAAACACATTTGAAAGCCAAGAATACTTTAGTTTGGCCTTCGATGTACAAACTATGCATACCAATATATATTCAACCATACTAACTCCTGCTATACTACCATCATCTGTCTAAAATGTTTTCGAGGAATTTGACACTTCATATTTTATACGATGTAGAAAATGGGTTCTGCATAATAACTTTAATTTTTGATATTTTAGAATAAAATTTTCATAATTTTTTTTTTTGACCATCTTACCGGAATTGTACTGACTTATTTTTAAATTTATAATAATAATAAATATCTTAAAAATTATCGAAAACATTTAAATGCTCTCATATTTTAATCCAGTAAAAGTTTAGCAAACAATTTGCATATTATAATAATTTAGGATAGAAGAAAATAGAGGAAAGAATAATACAACATCCCTAGAGTTATTGCTCATTTGGTGGGATTAACATTTAATTACCTACAGATAAATGAATTAAATGTTGCTTAAATTAGTAATTATTTCGCTCTCTGCTTTGCTAGTTCGTCTATCTTCTTCACTCTGAATAAAACATGTTCAACTCTCTTAGAACTTAACTTCGAACTCCATACCTCGTAATGGAAATTGTTTGGAACTATTTGAAGAATGCGGCATTGATAAATCTTCAATAATAGTAAAGCAATTGACTCTAAAATGAATAAATTCTTAAATTCTAAATGCAAAATTTGATTCTCTTTCTTTAACAAATGAATTTAAACTTTATAAAATAATTCCTTAAAATATTATTATTATTTTGTTTTCTTTATAAAGTTTGTTTGCAAGCTTTTTATACTTAAATGAATATTATTTTTTTTTACAAAGAATTTTCCCCTTAAATTAACTATAAAAACGTCTTATTTGATTGGGAATTTGATTTAAAAGTAATAAAAATTTTATTTAAAAATCGAAAAATCAATATTTTTGGAACAGCCTATATTTTATAATGAAGCGATGACTGCCTTAATCCCAATCTGACATTTCAGAATAATAAATTCTAAATTTCTTTTTACAGTTTAAAAAGAAAAAAATAATAATGAATTTCTTAAATTTACGAATAAATTTTATTTTTGTCAATTAAAATACTTTAATATAATAAATTAAAGAAAATTCTATAAAAATCTATATATTGTTCATCGAATAATACAGTAAGGCAAGTGTAACTATAGGAATTGTGATTTACTATTGTCGGATACGTTTGATTGATTAGAGATTAAAGGGAAGATCAGCATTATAGAAATTTCATTTTGGATCCACCTCACTAATGTCCAGACTCTTTATTGATTACAAGCATATGGAGGTGCATTTAATTATCACATGCCATTGAATATAATGGAATTTAGAACTCCTTTCTTTATAACAAACAATATTAATGTTATTATTATAATCCCGTTATTTACATCTTATTACAAAGATGTGCTGGAATATATATCATAATTTAATGTTTAATTAAACTTGAATATCTTATAGAATATTATAAAATGTGAGGAATTCTGAAGAATGTTATGTATTAAATTTTTTTTTATTAAAATTTATGACAACTTTTCACTAAAATTTAATAAATAAAATACCCAAATGTTTCTTTGTCGTTATTTGAATTCATTAATTAAAGAAGGAATTTACATACAGACTTCTTTAGGACAGCTCATGTTTGATAAAATCCACACCAAATGTAGGAGATGTGCGTGTATAAAGAATATTAGAGAAGTAGATGCATTAGAACCTAAAGGAATGGCAATTATCGATTCCATAGATGTCTACTTTAATTATCCTTTAATGAAGCTATGGCTCATCAATTTCTTGATCAGTCGAACATATCCTTGTATTAAAAAAAATCTCTAATGCATTTTAACTCACGGGATTCGATTTTTTAAACATATATTGTGGGCTAAAGATAATTATATATTTACTCCCACTATTTGTGGTTCGTGAGAAGTATGCTGAAGTTTCTTAAAAGATAAGTGATCAATTTTTGTTTTTAAAAAATTTTCTTTAAGGGTTTTACTTTATAAATTGTGGAAAAAAAATCATTTCTATAAGAAGTAGGATGTGGTAAACTCTCAAGGAAGATTACCGGATCACGATCAGACTTAAAACCAATAGCTCAGAATGACGTCCTCAATGGGGATTTGAAGAATTCTTCCAAATAGCCCATTTGCTTGACCTTACTGACAGAGAAAAAGGGAAACTGCACATATTTTAGATCACATGTTCTTAAATCTTTCATCTTCTTGCACTGAATTTCTTTAAAAATAGCTTTGAAAGTATTATACTTTATTTTTAAGAAACGAGTAAGAAGATAATATAAAACACTGTTTTTTAAAGTTTGCTTTCTTTAACCAAAGCTTTCAATAAGTAATACTTTATTATTAGTATTATTTTTTAGAGGAAAAAAAACCCTTAAATTTCTTTATTTTTCCAGAATTACAAAATANATAATAAAATTTCATATTCATAACACGTATCGATAAAATCTACATCGGGAACTGATGAATATTAAGGATACAAATGTATGGTTTTGGAACTTTTCTGCTTTTATCAAGCATATATCTGAATTCTGCCATGAATTTAAGATATATTTTCATCTTCGCAACAGTAATAACTCAAACACATTTGAAAGCCAAGAATACTTTAGTTTGGCCTTCGATGTACAAACTATGCATACCAATATATATTCAACCATACTAACTCCTGCTATACTACCATCATCTGTCTAAAATGTTTTCGAGGAATTTGACACTTCATATTTTATACGATGTAGAAAATGGGTTCTGCATAATAACTTTAATTTTTGATATTTTAGAATAAAATTTTCATAATTTTTTTTTTTGACCATCTTACCGGAATTGTACTGACTTATTTTTAAATTTATAATAATAATAAATATCTTAAAAATTATCGAAAACATTTAAATGCTCTCATATTTTAATCCAGTAAAAGTTTAGCAAACAATTTGCATATTATAATAATTTAGGATAGAAGAAAATAGAGGAAAGAATAATACAACATCCCTAGAGTTATTGCTCATTTGGTGGGATTAACATTTAATTACCTACAGATAAATGAATTAAATGTTGCTTAAATTAGTAATTATTTCGCTCTCTGCTTTGCTAGTTCGTCTATCTTCTTCACTCTGAATAAAACATGTTCAACTCTCTTAGAACTTAACTTCGAACTCCATACCTCGTAATGGAAATTGTTTGGAACTATTTGAAGAATGCGGCATTGATAAATCTTCAATAATAGTAAAGCAATTGACTCTAAAATGAATAAATTCTTAAATTCTAAATGCAAAATTTGATTCTCTTTCTTTAACAAATGAATTTAAACTTTATAAAATAATTCCTTAAAATATTATTATTATTTTGTTTTCTTTATAAAGTTTGTTTGCAAGCTTTTTATACTTAAATGAATATTATTTTTTTTTACAAAGAATTTTCCCCTTAAATTAACTATAAAAACGTCTTATTTGATTGGGAATTTGATTTAAAAGTAATAAAAATTTTATTTAAAAATCGAAAAATCAATATTTTTGGAACAGCCTATATTTTATAATGAAGCGATGACTGCCTTAATCCCAATCTGACATTTCAGAATAATAAATTCTAAATTTCTTTTTACAGTTTAAAAAGAAAAAAATAATAATGAATTTCTTAAATTTACGAATAAATTTTATTTTTGTCAATTAAAATACTTTAATATAATAAATTAAAGAAAATTCTATAAAAATCTATATATTGTTCATCGAATAATACAGTAAGGCAAGTGTAACTATAGGAATTGTGATTTACTATTGTCGGATACGTTTGATTGATTAGAGATTAAAGGGAAGATCAGCATTATAGAAATTTCATTTTGGATCCACCTCACTAATGTCCAGACTCTTTATTGATTACAAGCATATGGAGGTGCATTTAATTATCACATGCCATTGAATATAATGGAATTTAGAACTCCTTTCTTTATAACAAACAATATTAATGTTATTATTATAATCCCGTTATTTACATCTTATTACAAAGATGTGCTGGAATATATATCATAATTTAATGTTTAATTAAACTTGAATATCTTATAGAATATTATAAAATGTGAGGAATTCTGAAGAATGTTATGTATTAAATTTTTTTTTATTAAAATTTATGACAACTTTTCACTAAAATTTAATAAATAAAATACCCAAATGTTTCTTTGTCGTTATTTGAATTCATTAATTAAAGAAGGAATTTACATACAGACTTCTTTAGGACAGCTCATGTTTGATAAAATCCACACCAAATGTAGGAGATGTGCGTGTATAAAGAATATTAGAGAAGTAGATGCATTAGAACCTAAAGGAATGGCAATTATCGATTCCATAGATGTCTACTTTAATTATCCTTTAATGAAGCTATGGCTCATCAATTTCTTGATCAGTCGAACATATCCTTGTATTAAAAAAAATCTCTAATGCATTTTAACTCACGGGATTCGATTTTTTAAACATATATTGTGGGCTAAAGATAATTATATATTTACTCCCACTATTTGTGGTTCGTGAGAAGTATGCTGAAGTTTCTTAAAAGATAAGTGATCAATTTTTGTTTTTAAAAAATTTTCTTTAAGGGTTTTACTTTATAAATTGTGGAAAAAAAATCATTTCTATAAGAAGTAGGATGTGGTAAACTCTCAAGGAAGATTACCGGATCACGATCAGACTTAAAACCAATAGCTCAGAATGACGTCCTCAATGGGGATTTGAAGAATTCTTCCAAATAGCCCATTTGCTTGACCTTACTGACAGAGAAAAAGGGAAACTGCACATATTTTAGATCACATGTTCTTAAATCTTTCATCTTCTTGCACTGAATTTCTTTAAAAATAGCTTTGAAAGTATTATACTTTATTTTTAAGAAACGAGTAAGAAGATAATATAAAACACTGTTTTTTAAAGTTTGCTTTCTTTAACCAAAGCTTTCAATAAGTAATACTTTATTATTAGTATTATTTTTTAGAGGAAAAAAAACCCTTAAATTTCTTTATTTTTCCAGAATTACAAAATATTTTCTTATTATATAGATTAATACTAGAAAAATACTTTAGAAAAATAGATCTAGAAAAATAGATTAGAAATATAATTTCTAGATTTTTTTTTCTTATTTTATCTGATAATGCATTAGTTTTGTTTATTTTATTTTTTTCCTAAAACATATTTTTATAGAAGCAAAAAGTTATATGAATTTTTTCTTAGTAAAAAAAGGCGTATATAAATAGATAAAAGTAAATTTTTGAAATAAAAACATAATATTTTATATTAAAAAAATTAAAAAAAATCAATATATATATACTTGACAATGTTTACAAGACTTGCAAATTTTTAAATTAAACATTTATTGTATAAGCTCATGTAAGCCTACAGCAAGTAAAAATGAAAAACAAAACAAAAAAATTCAGTTCAACTTATCGAAAATCCTTCATTAAGCAATAGTTCTGTTTACCAAATGCTATTCATACGAATAAATTAGATTTTTTTAAAACCAATTTTAAAAGTTTCTAAGTTTACATTAAAATTCATTTTTATTCATATTTTAGAATATTTGTACGCATAAATGACTTTGTCTTCTATAGATACTTACTGTTTTAAGAAATTTTGTCAATATAAATAGGTTGTACTAGAGTCAAGTGGGATTTAAAGAAAGAACGTATACGAAAGAATATTTAAATTAAAACAAAAAAGAAAAAAAAATGTATTAAATTGAGATAAAATACTAAAAGAATCGTTGCTTCGAATATAACTGTGTTACTAGATGTTTGTAGGGCATTATTCTTCGTAAGATCTACAACATATCTAGGAGGAGATGTGCAGACGAAGCAAATTTATCCAGCTATTTATCCGATTTAGCCTCCAGGCTGTTCGAAACATGATTACTGGCTGGAAAGACCTTTTTTCCCTAACGTTTCCTTGCCTTTATTCTGCTTCACTGATAATATCCCATTGAACAAAGCTGACTGTGCAATTATTATAAGTACGTTAGTTAAGTTTTCCCTGATATCTTAACCTTTCTTATCTCTAAAAATAACTTTCTTTAGCCTTACATTGTATTGAAAAACTATTTTTAAGATAAATAATTGTCTGAATTCCAAAAATAAATAGGTAAACAAAATAAAAATTTTAGTCTGTTTTATGTTAACAATATGTAATATAGAGAAAACGTTTTGCAATTTTAAACGTAAAATTAATAATTAAAATGTTTAATATATTTAAATAATAATGCATAAATCTTAATTTATTTATTGAAATATAAAAATAAACAAATTAATATCAAGGAAATTCTCAAAACGATTTCCAATGGAACATTCCTGTGAAAAAGAAAAAAAGAAAAAAAGATACGTCGATCGACAACGAACAATTTATCATAAATACAAACTTTAACTTACAGAAACATTATAAATCCATAAAATAATATCGTTGATCAATGAAATTCCTTAAACAATTTCCAAATTTTCAATATCATTAATTAAGATGGATTGCCAACGTCGACATTAAAGATGGAAATTACTGATTACATTATGAAATCACGCATATTTTAAAAAATAAATTAAATATATTTTATGATTTTAGTAAGAAATCTTCTTTCAACGTATCACTTTTACTAAAAGTTTTGGTTATTATTATTTTTTTTTTCTTTTTTAAACAAGGTAATGTTTTTTTTTTCTATCTAATGGAATACCTGATTTGAAATTTCAAATCGAAATGTCATTTTCTGATAATCTTTAGAATATCAGAAAATGACATTTCGATTATTTGAACATTTTCCAAGTAATTAATTCGCATCTTTGTTATTCGAAAGAACGAAAAAAATATATTGTAATTCTCACATTTACATAAATATTATTAAATTATAATTGCAAAATCTTAATATTGGAAATTTACTAAGCGGTTAGAAAATAGTAAATAGAATTAGAAAGGAAAAAAAAAGCAATAATATAATATTTCAGATTTACGACNTCATGCCAGCAAAAAAAAAAGAAAAAAAAAGCAATAATATAATATTTCAGATTTACGACAAGAGAAAGGTGGAGATTTTTCTTGGCAAAAAAAGAAAAAAATCACGCGTTTGCTGAACTTTCTCAAACGTTGAGTTCTATTCGTTGGAATTTTTCTTTCTTTGTCCTGCTTAATCCACTGTCGACAGATGTTATTGAGTGGTGACTGGACCTCACAAATTGATGGTTTAGCTCTTCGATTTCAAATAATCTTCATTCGAATTATTGGAAGTAGTTTAGAAAACGAAACATTGCCGCTTTATGCACAAGTCTTTACTTTCTTATCTTCTTCTTTTGAAACACTCGTTATCATTCCGGATACCTGGATGCTAAAGAAAGTAAATTTAAACTTTCTTTTGCTTTCTGTTATCAAAATGTAAACTCGGTTTACAGATATAAGTTTATTTTTCGTGGTGTTTGATGATACAAGAGTAAGAGAAACTAAATCGAAATGATGATCGATACGAATTATTCAGGATAATTTTTAATCCTTAAACTTCAAAAAAAAAAAAGGAAAATAAATTAGGAAATGAGAAAAATGAGGATATAAGTTAGGAAAACTATTTTTAAAGCATCAATTAAACTAATAGCCGAGATTAAAATCTAAGCGAACTCTCATTTATTTCTCTCGTTTAAAGATAGAAGTAGAAATGGTTTTGTAATAATACCAGGATTTTTCTACGTTCGTTGATAAACCAGTCATTTCAAATAGCGATAAGATGTTTGGCAGATCTAAAGCTGTGAAATTTCAAAAGTCGAAAATAAAATCAACTTTGCAACAATTTTTTCCCCTTGTCAATTTTTATTTTATAAAAAAAAAACACTCGAATTTCGCGAATCAATTAAATTATAATCTCTGAAAGATTAAAATTGAATCGTATAAAAATAATATATAAATTTATAACTTTAGTGTGATTATTTTTAATTAGAAAATCTCGATAAAAAAAATATACTAATTTGAAAATTAGACAAACTGAAAAATGAAGAAGAATTAAATATAATTTTATTTTTATTTTTCTAGTTGTGAAATGGAAAGTATTAAATTATATGAAGGTAATACGATTATTAAAGTTAGCGAAAAAGTAAATAAGTCGAGAAAATCCCATAAAATTTTGATGTATTTCAACAGATTTACACTCGCCATATCTTTTATTGTTATCTGTAAAGACAAAATAACTTGTTATAAAAATCCAGTCACAATTGTAAATCCTTTCGTGTATCTGTAGGAAGTGTTTCAAATCGATTTACAGTTCTCTCTTCTCAGATATTTATATCTTTTAATGGTATCAATTTTTCTCAACATTTGGAATTTACACGCAACAAGACCATTTAACATCACATTTTGGTATACCCTAGAGATTTTTCAGTCGTTCCGGCTATCTTAATCCATTTTGTAGCAAAATGAAAAGATGAGATATGGACAATTGTCTGATGTTTTGACGTGACAATCTTGTATTATCTTAGATCCAAAACAATGTCTTTATATACATATATATATATATATATATNAAAAAAATCAATATATATATACTTGACAATGTTTACAAGACTTGCAAATTTTTAAATTAAACATTTATTGTATAAGCTCATGTAAGCCTACAGCAAGTAAAAATGAAAAACAAAACAAAAAAATTCAGTTCAACTTATCGAAAATCCTTCATTAAGCAATAGTTCTGTTTACCAAATGCTATTCATACGAATAAATTAGATTTTTTTAAAACCAATTTTAAAAGTTTCTAAGTTTACATTAAAATTCATTTTTATTCATATTTTAGAATATTTGTACGCATAAATGACTTTGTCTTCTATAGATACTTACTGTTTTAAGAAATTTTGTCAATATAAATAGGTTGTACTAGAGTCAAGTGGGATTTAAAGAAAGAACGTATACGAAAGAATATTTAAATTAAAACAAAAAAGAAAAAAAAATGTATTAAATTGAGATAAAATACTAAAAGAATCGTTGCTTCGAATATAACTGTGTTACTAGATGTTTGTAGGGCATTATTCTTCGTAAGATCTACAACATATCTAGGAGGAGATGTGCAGACGAAGCAAATTTATCCAGCTATTTATCCGATTTAGCCTCCAGGCTGTTCGAAACATGATTACTGGCTGGAAAGACCTTTTTTCCCTAACGTTTCCTTGCCTTTATTCTGCTTCACTGATAATATCCCATTGAACAAAGCTGACTGTGCAATTATTATAAGTACGTTAGTTAAGTTTTCCCTGATATCTTAACCTTTCTTATCTCTAAAAATAACTTTCTTTAGCCTTACATTGTATTGAAAAACTATTTTTAAGATAAATAATTGTCTGAATTCCAAAAATAAATAGGTAAACAAAATAAAAATTTTAGTCTGTTTTATGTTAACAATATGTAATATAGAGAAAACGTTTTGCAATTTTAAACGTAAAATTAATAATTAAAATGTTTAATATATTTAAATAATAATGCATAAATCTTAATTTATTTATTGAAATATAAAAATAAACAAATTAATATCAAGGAAATTCTCAAAACGATTTCCAATGGAACATTCCTGTGAAAAAGAAAAAAAGAAAAAAAGATACGTCGATCGACAACGAACAATTTATCATAAATACAAACTTTAACTTACAGAAACATTATAAATCCATAAAATAATATCGTTGATCAATGAAATTCCTTAAACAATTTCCAAATTTTCAATATCATTAATTAAGATGGATTGCCAACGTCGACATTAAAGATGGAAATTACTGATTACATTATGAAATCACGCATATTTTAAAAAATAAATTAAATATATTTTATGATTTTAGTAAGAAATCTTCTTTCAACGTATCACTTTTACTAAAAGTTTTGGTTATTATTATTTTTTTTTTCTTTTTTAAACAAGGTAATGTTTTTTTTTTCTATCTAATGGAATACCTGATTTGAAATTTCAAATCGAAATGTCATTTTCTGATAATCTTTAGAATATCAGAAAATGACATTTCGATTATTTGAACATTTTCCAAGTAATTAATTCGCATCTTTGTTATTCGAAAGAACGAAAAAAATATATTGTAATTCTCACATTTACATAAATATTATTAAATTATAATTGCAAAATCTTAATATTGGAAATTTACTAAGCGGTTAGAAAATAGTAAATAGAATTAGAAAGGAAAAAAAAAGCAATAATATAATATTTCAGATTTACGACAAGAGAAAGGTGGAGATTTTTCTTGGCAAAAAAAAAGAAAAAATCACGCGTTTGCTGAACTTTCTCAAACGTTGAGTTCTATTCGTTGGAATTTTTCTTTCTTTGTCCTGCTTAATCCACTGTCGACAGATGTTATTGAGTGGTGACTGGACCTCACAAATTGATGGTTTAGCTCTTCGATTTCAAATAATCTTCATTCGAATTATTGGAAGTAGTTTAGAAAACGAAACATTGCCGCTTTATGCACAAGTCTTTACTTTCTTATCTTCTTCTTTTGAAACACTCGTTATCATTCCGGATACCTGGATGCTAAAGAAAGTAAATTTAAACTTTCTTTTGCTTTCTGTTATCAAAATGTAAACTCGGTTTACAGATATAAGTTTATTTTTCGTGGTGTTTGATGATACAAGAGTAAGAGAAACTAAATCGAAATGATGATCGATACGAATTATTCAGGATAATTTTTAATCCTTAAACTTCAAAAAAAAAAAAGGAAAATAAATTAGGAAATGAGAAAAATGAGGATATAAGTTAGGAAAACTATTTTTAAAGCATCAATTAAACTAATAGCCGAGATTAAAATCTAAGCGAACTCTCATTTATTTCTCTCGTTTAAAGATAGAAGTAGAAATAGTTTTGTAATAATACCAGGATTTTTCTACGTTCGTTGATAAACCAGTCATTTCAAATAGCGATAAGATGTTTGGCAGATCTAAAGCTGTGAAATTTCAAAAGTCGAAAATAAAATCAACTTTGCAACAATTTTTTCCCCTTGTCAATTTTTATTTTATAAAAAAAAAACACTCGAATTTCGCGAATCAATTAAATTATAATCTCTGAAAGATTAAAATTGAATCGTATAAAAATAATATATAAATTTATAACTTTAGTGTGATTATTTTTAATTAGAAAATCTCGATAAAAAAAATACTAATTTGAAAATTAGACAAACTGAAAAATGAAGAAGAATTAAATATAATTTTATTTTTATTTTTCTAGTTGTGAAATGGAAAGTATTAAATTATATGAAGGTAATACGATTATTAAAGTTAGCGAAAAAGTAAATAAGTCGAGAAAATCCCATAAAATTTTGATGTATTTCAACAGATTTACACTCGCCATATCTTTTATTGTTATCTGTAAAGACAAAATAACTTGTTATAAAAATCCAGTCACAATTGTAAATCCTTTCGTGTATCTGTAGGAAGTGTTTCAAATCGATTTACAGTTCTCTCTTCTCAGATATTTATATCTTTTAATGGTATCAATTTTTCTCAACATTTGGAATTTACACGCAACAAGACCATTTAACATCACATTTTGGTATACCCTAGAGATTTTTCAGTCGTTCCGGCTATCTTAATCCATTTTGTAGCAAAATGAAAAGATGAGATATGGACAATTGCCTGATGTTTTGACGTGACAATCTTGTATTATCTTAGATCCAAAACAATGTCTTTATATACATATATATATATATATATATTGTTAGGCAAGAATTATTTCCATTACCAAAATAAGTTATGTAAATAACTATTGAATTTCTTTTATATATAATAAAAATATAAAACCATCTCGATTTTTCTTCGATTATTATATCATTTTTTGGATGCCAAAAAGATTTTTCTTATCATTGTTTACCAAAAATATTATGCAAATAATTTAGTTCTAAATGCATCTTATCTGGGGATTAAAATTAAATCCGATGAAAGTATTGAGAATCGATGGGAAAAAAATAAACTAACGTATAAAAATCATTGAGTTGTCTTTCTGAAAGAATTTTATATATTTACAGAATGTTTTTTTTTACTTGACTGAATATTTTAGATGTTTCCTTCTATAAAATATATATCTAATTTTCTGGTTTATAATCCACTTAACTTTATTAAAAAACTGTATTTATTTTTTTAAAATAAATCAAAAAACAAAAATGAATATAAAATAAATCTTTAAAATAAATATATTAAATTATAATGCTGTATGTATATAGAATTTCTTCATATAAAATATT
>NW_019384477.1:700919-721013 GCF_000671375.1 Centruroides sculpturatus
ATTTGTTTATACATTTTTTATAGATTTATTTGAATTTAGTTTTATTAAAGTACATCAAGATATAATTGAATAATATTCCATTTTTTTATTTATTAAATATAAAATTAAATTATAAATATTTATGGAATGTAAATAATTTAATGCATATATATAAATCTATATATACAATTTTATTAAATTATAATAAATAAATTATGCATATGCAAGGAGGTCATTCATATATTATTTTATTAATATTAATTTATATAAATGAAATGTATCCAATTCCTTTCTTTAATTTTATTAAAAAGAAAATGTAATTTTGTTTTAAAAGTTTATATTTTTAAAACTAAAAAAAAATCGTAATAATAAATAAACATTCGATTAAAGAAATAAAACAGTTTATATATTGTAAAAGCAAAAAGTAATTTAATTTTTGAGACCATCAATGGAGAAAAGTTAATAAAATCCAATCCTACTTGAAAATAAAACCAATAAATGAACGACGTCTCGCTAAGTTTCTTTTCTTTTTTTTTCTTTTTCTTTCGGGTATCTAAATTAAAAATCTTTATATTACAAAATTTAAATGGATTGAAGTAAACATTAATTGATAAAACCATTTTCTTTGTAATGTTAGGAAAAATCTGTCAAATAAATGGAACAATGGAAAGAACGTGTTGGACGGAAATGCGGTTAGAAGTGTTGCTTTTCTATTTTAGAGACAACTACCAGAAATTGGAAACATTGTCCTGACACCGGAAACACCTTAGCAGAGTTATATTACACAACGATCGTTATCATACTTTAATGGAAAGATTGTGGCAGTTTTAACTTTGCCTCGATACTCAAACTTCAACTAAATCTCTTTCTGTAAACGAATGTTACTATTATAGTGCCATAATTTATTTAAATTATACAATGTATAAATAAATATTCTACTATTTTATCAACAGTAATGAAGTTTATTAAAAATTAACACGAATATCATTAAATACAATATTACGCATATACAAACTCATTAACAGGTTGAAAAAGAAATATTCTCGTGTTACTTACTGGAAAACAATAAGAGAAATTGTTCTGATTTAACGTTAAAATTGTAGTGCCAATTATTTTCAGTGTTTCTTACAAGATTCGTTTTCAATAAGAAGAAAATTCACGAAAGGTTTTTTTTTTCGATTTCCAATCTAGATTCTGCAGAAAACACGTATACTCTTTATATTGTTAAGTGTTTAATATATTGATGAATTAGATTTTGTGTTATTGAAAAGTTGAAAAATAAAAAGAAAGAATAAAAATAGTTTTTCGGTCTATTAAAGAATCGACAATGTCTTCAGAATAACATTGTTCGTTTCACGAACTGAAACAATCGATTTGAAAACATTACCCAAACCAGTAAAATGAAAGCATTAACTTTTGTTTTCAAATACTTTTACAGTTCATAGTAGATTGCTTAAAACGGGAATTGAAGCAAAACTTCTGCTTTTTCTTGTTAACTGATGTTATGAAAGCTAAAAGAAAGAATCAGCCGAAAGAATATAGAGATTGGATAAGCTGAAGTAGCAAACGTAATATTTTTAGACGAAAGTAGATTTTCTTTTGATAACAATAAGGCTGGTATTGCTATCAACAGAAGATTTACTTTTAGAAGAAAGTAGAATTTAACGAAAATCAAAGTTTTGATCTCATTTTCTTTTCATTCGAAATAAATTTTCAAAACTACTCAAAGTCTTCGTTTCGTTCAAATATAACTAGATTTTACTTTTATCTAAAAATAGAAGTAAAAAAAAAAAAAAAATTCGAGAGTGGTATACTTAGTCGTAATCACGAAACATCCTGTTTCGTTAATGTTTGAAACTGGAACAAAGTGTAGTGAATGGGATTTATTTTGCGAACAGACATCAACAGGGGATGCTCTTCAAACAATTCTTACAAACTGCTCATGATCATGTAGCAGATAAGTCGAAAATTTATCAATAAAATCTGACACCGTGTCGCGCATCTGAAATGATAAATTGGAATTTTATTTATTTTCTAATTCCCATTTCATGCAGGCTCGTTCTAATTTTAGTTTTTTTTTTTCCTTTTATTGATTCAAAATTGTATCTAGAACATGTATTGCATCGACATTACATGACAGGAAAGTCGGCAGACATAAATCTCGAAAATAATACAGACCTTTAATCAAAAGAACTGAAATCATCATGAAGCAAAATAAAATAACTATTGACTTGAAATTGCAAATCGTTTTCAATAAAATATAAACGATCGACATCAATCTAAAAGAAATTTCGTCCATTAAATATAATGCTGTTTTATATATTAAAATAATGAAATCTATTAATCTTATGAATGCTGAATATTAATTAATAATTAATACTCGACGGATCAACGAATATTAATTACAAAAATTAAATTTTAAACAGTATTTACAACCATAATTATATAACATACTTTTACACGTCTTGTAATTAGAAAAAAGTTCAGTTTAGGCCCATACACACGCAAGTTTCTTTTTAAATTTTACAATATGTATTCAGTATTTAGTATATACACACAGGCCCGTTGAGAGGAGAAAAGCTGGGATTTTTCTCTGAAATCGAAGAAAACTTAGGGCCCATAGTGGTTCCTACTTTTATAAATTAATGTTATTTTTACTAACAAAAACTAAAATCTTTAACACTACTTTTCATTAATAAATTAATGAAACATTTCTACGTATTTCATTTGTTCAAAAAGAAAGGGGTCAGCTATGAAACAAAAGAGGCCCGCTTTATCCTTAGGCTCCATAGAAACTCTCGACAGCTCTATATTTATATATAAATTATATAAATTTTATAATTTCTAACATATATCNATACAATTTTCTAATAGTCGAGTTTAACAATTATAATATAAACAAAGTATGAAATTAATAGATTAGTCAGTGTTTACTTAAATAGAAATGTAGCTTAGGAAATTTAATTTCGATATGAATAATTCTAAAATATCCAATTCGATGTATGATATTGTAAATAATGAATAATGTTTAACGTTTATATATGATATTTTAAGTAAGTTTAAAATATTTATAACATTCATAAAGGTTTAAACGATCCAGAAAGGTTAATAACAAACACTTTCTAATTTTTAATTAATTAACTTTTGTTACTTGCCAATCAATTCTTTTAATTGAATTGATTTTTCTTAAAGCATTCTTCACAAATGAAGAGTTTAGTGACAATTCCATGCTGAGAAAGGTTAATCAGTCAATGAGTAAAGTAATTAAATAAGGAAAATTATTAACGTTAATACAATATTAGAATACAATACGACGTATAACCGATTATTAATAGAAATAATTCTAGTTAATTAAAAATAATAACTGAAGAATAACTAGTAATAAATTAATCATTAATGAAAAATATTTTTTCAGGTGATTTTTTTTTATTATTATTTATAAATAAGAAATTTAATATCTGGAAACATAACGAAGGTTCATTATGACTTTATTAAATTATAGTTTCTAAAAGTTCACTTGAAATATTAAAATAATTCAATTTATTTCTAATTTAGTCTTGATAGAGAGCGAAGTGTACAACTACATCTCTTATTTAAGTGGAACGATTGCCTTTGATTAGATGAATTCAGCTTTTTAGATGTAACTCTAAAAATAGTCAGTGCCACAAAGTAGTCAATACTCAGAATAAAGGAATAAAAAATTGATAAAACTAAGCTTTGTAAAGGTTGTTACTAAAGAAAATTTCATCAAATAAAAATTTTGCTTCTTTTCTCTCCCCTCTTTCCATTCCATTGGATTGAATTTTAAATTTCTATTTTTTTTTCTACTTAGATAAACCTAAATTGTTTTTCGAAAAGTATCAATTCGGATATCGTGGACAAATATTTTATTTTGATTGGTAAACATTAGTCTGAGATGGTCGATTAAATTCTAGAAGGAGAAACATCACTCTCTATCTGATTCAGCAAATGGTCAACTCTCTTGTGACAAGACACCCGTGTCATCTTAGTGTCATCCCCTTATTGAAAGTCAAATAACTACATTGCTAGAATTCAGAAACATCCTGTCCAACGTCCTTTCATATCTCTTACTATTAAAAAACATTTCTCTATTAATTTTTCTGATGGTAATTTCCAACGGTAAACAAAATTTAAACGTAGATATAGCGAATTTTTTTTCTTTCGATAAACTTGTATCCATCACCTTGGGATTAAATATCCTTAAAAGTTTGAAATGTTATTTATAAATTTTAAAAATTTTACTTAAGATAAAGTGTGTATCTATCATCAGTATGTGACAGATTGCTGTAAAAATAGTTTCGATTGAATGAATTACCAATAATAGCAATTTGATTGCTCGGTGGTGTGTTCAATAATGGTGAGATGATGGGTGTATGGAGGAGATAACAATGAGTGCCGAAATTGTTTTTTTGTACTAAAGTTTTTTTTTAACAATAGATTTTTCCTGGTAATTATTTTATGTCAATATTATCATGTAATATTTCTTTTATCTTAAGAGTATTTTTTTGCCTTTACTCAATCAAACTTGCCTGCGATAATAACTTTTTAATGATATTGCATATTAATAAATATTTTTATGCATGAAAACAAGGAAAAAGTAAATCATTTCTCTTGTTTTTAAAATTGAAGTATAATGGCCAATATCATTATTTAAATGAATAATTCACGTATATATAAATCGAGATGCAAATGAAGTTAAGATGAAACTTTCTGTCCTTTAATTCTGTGTAAGCTTTTCTTTATTATTATTATAAATCAATTTATAGTCTCAGAAATAAAGAAGAAAAAAAATTATTTTAAAATATTAATTATATTGTAAAATTAATAATTTATATTATTTTAATNAAAAATAAATAGGTAAACAAAATAAAAATTTTAGTCTGTTTTATGTTAACAATATGTAATATAGAGAAAACGTTTTGCAATTTTAAACGTAAAATTAATAATTTATATTATTTTAATAATAAATGTATTAATTAACTACTCAAGAATGAAATTATAAAGAAAAAAATTGTTACAAAATTTTCAGCTAATTAAATTACTTGGAATAATTTAGAATTCTTACAAGAAAGTACATATAACACTTAAGTGAATTAAATTTTCTACTTTAATTCGTTTTACTGCGAACAAGAAATAACACTTATCAGGAAACAAGATTACTCGCTTCAAACTTATCCTTTGTTTATTCTTCAAAAAGTTCCACACCATTTCCAGATAATAATAGACAAAAAAAAATTGATATTTAAAACATCTTCATTCAAAATAATCACGATTACTAACTTTATGAATAATAATCTTAATCTTTAAAGCATTTCAAGCATAAAAAAAACTTAGCATTTGAAGTTCTTACAAAGTTAAATATTCATCTTTCTAATATTAAATATTTTATCTTTAAATTTATTATATTATCTTCAGCAAAATAAGTTGGTAAACAAGCAAATTACAACATTTCCATTTAATTAAATTAGAAAGGATATTCGAAGCTAAAGATGATTTTTTTAAATACTTAATTACGTTTATTTCTTGTTAAAAAATTTATATTTAATAAGGTAACCGAGCAAAAAAAAAAAACACAAGAAAAATATGGAAAAATAACCGAGAATAACTGCAATTGTCATAAACAAATTACTAAAATTTTAAAAAAAATACATAAATAAGCATATTTGTCTTTAGTTTACTTGTAAATTTTTATTTAAAAAATTAATTTTATGAACAAAAACACGAAAGATTAATTATGTAAATTTTTACATATAATTTTTTTCTCCCTTCGATAAAAGTGTTAGAGTATGTCGTAAATTATAACATTAAATCTAGTATTGATGTTACTGGATTAAGTATTAATTCAAACATTTTAGATTTATTATAATTTTATTTAAATTTTAAAATAATTTAAATATAAAAGTAAAGAATTCTTTCTTCCTTCTCGTTATTAATGAGAGAAGGTATTTATCTTTTTTTTTTTATTTTTTTAAATTAATCGTGTAAATAAATATTCATGAAAAATTGGCGGAAAAGAATTTTAGATAATTAAATGAGAAAAAATTCGATTATCAATGTAAGGGCTTAACTAATTGTTATCCTTAAAGCTTTTATCTGTGATTAGTTCCGAAAGAAAGAGCAACATTTTCGAAATTTCGCTGAATCAACAAAAACTATTGCATTCCATTGTGTACGCTTTGATCTGTTCCGCTGTCGACTTTTGCTCGAGTGAACTGTTTGATAAAAGACTCACGTAGTTTAGTTTTCTTTGTGGTTTTTTCTGTCCCATTCCCTTGTTTCCTTAGACATTTGTCTTTAGACAATCCTCTTCCTTCTCTTCCCATCCTCGTCATACGCGTGTTCAAACTTTGTGACAGTTCTAATTGTGCAACCAAGGGAGAGCTTTCGCGACATCTTTTCGCTGTAACAGAAATCAATTTATCGACTGAAAAGACTGTTTTCTTTGATAAATCCCGAATAAGCTGCTTAAAATCAGTTATTAATGTATTTCAAACAATCTCGGAAGTGGATAATTATTCTAAATATTATGCCTTCGCGTTATGTAGCAGAGAGATTTTGTATGAAACCCTACACTCTTTTCAGAGGAAAGCAGCTTGTAAAATCAATAAATTAGGCATAATATATAGTTTTATACATGATGATCTATCTAATGATATATGTAGGCACATTTACTGACCTAACAGACATGTCGTAGTTAGTTTAATCATTTAGTATAGTTGGAACGTCATCAGGCGTTTAAATATCTTGTTATCTATGATGGGATGCATTCTGACTTAGTAATTCTAATCAGTCTATGAGAGATAATGCAGTATTATTTATCATCCCATCATATTAATGGTATGTTGGTTAGATATTAATTGTAATTAATAAAGTGAAAAATTCTCTATTCTCAGCAAATTTATATAATCTTTATCTGTAATGCAGCAAACATATTGACCTACAAAATCGGATTTTTTAAATATATTTTTAGAGTAAATTCTTTACGTAATTAAGAAATTAATTAAATAATTTAACCATAAAAATTATTTTAAATTAAATAAAATTTTAACTTAAGATAAATGCATAAAATTTTCAAATTTGTCACTGAAAGTAACAAAATAGTTGCGTTAATTTGTTATATACGTTATTATATTCATTGATAATTAATATATTAAATTAAAGGAAAAAGAATTAAAATATAAAGATCGAATTTAAAATAAGAAAACATAAAAATAATTCAAATAAATTTTCAAATTTCTATTATAACATAAAATATTATACATTTAAATGTATTGATATTTTTTAAAATTATGTAATCGAAAGAGTGTATCGAGATGGAAAAACATGCTTAGATTTTTGGACAATAGAACAAAACCGTCCATTTATTTTCTTAGAAACCGGGCAAAATCCACCCGACTATGTTTTGGAAAAAGGACATTGGTAATGGAGGCAGTCCAGATACATAAGAAACAGTGCATGGCTGTGGAAAATGTAAGAATTACGCCAAAGATGATGGAGTTTAGGATATCGTTTACAACAGAACGATTTCAGTTATTGTCCACTCTCGTTTAGTTTCCTAGAAAAACACAAATAGAAAACCTTCTCAATTGGGATAATATTTCTCTATAATCTATTTATTTAAAAGGATTTAGATAGTACAGTCGACCCACCTATAACACGGTAGATACATTCTGGTTTTTATGAATCCATTTTCTATGAGTCCAGCCAATCACAGCCCGGCACATATGCAGTTTACGGACTACAGCTGTTTGAAAGGATTCTTCCATAAAATTAATCTATTCTAGACTAATTCGACTCAACATTTCCAAAATACATATAATTTTTTGGGAATAATCCACGNCTTCATCCTCATAAAACGTGGATCTTATTCTTAACGTTCACTTCTTAACCTGGTATTATAACGTTATAATATATTTTACAAAGGATTTAACTGATTTAATTTTAAAATAAAATACGTACGATAAGCTTAATCATTAAAGCAATTTCATAATTTTAAATATGTTCATAAATTTGATGAATTTATGCGTGCCAGTAATTACATTACAATACGATTTAACTTATAGAAAATTAAAATAATAACTTAAAATTAATAATATATTTATATTTATTGTAAAATAAATCGAACAGAAGGAGAATTTTACAAATAATAAAAGTAATAAGACGTCCTGAAAAAAATGAAAACGGAAATAATATCAGAAAATCACAGACCATAGATGTGACAGATGAGGTTTATGAGAATGCTCCATTAACTCCCCAAATCTCTGTGTTCTTCCATTTGAGGTCGGAGTTCACGAGAACTATGTTATCTTTTAGTTATGGTCATTGTAACTGCCAAGCAAAAATAATAATAAAGAGATCAGAGAAAGTTTCCTTCCGAAGGCGTTCCTTTACTTAGCGATTTTTCTCATTTATCATGTTGCTATGATTACTGATAAAAAAGAAAAATCATTTTTTTTCCTTTTGTTTTTCATTTCTCTTGGGTTTTCACTCTTCATTACTTTAGAGACTAATTTGATTGAGGTGGTCTGTTTGTTTGAAGTTTTAACATCAATAACGTCTTCCTGTTCGGTTCATAAAAAATTAATCATAATAATTTAAGAAAAGTAGAAAAATTAATTTATTTAAAATAAATTTATCTAACGATTATTATTTAAATAATAAATATTATTTTATTGTTAAAATGTTCATTTTTTTGTTTACTATTTAACGAATTTACGAGCGCATTAAATAAACTCGAGAATTTTATTTTATTTATTTAAATCTGTTAACGTAAAAATAATTGTTTTTTTTCCCGTCAAAAGTGATAGCCGTCTTATGGTCTAACTCTTAAAAAATCTAATAAAACATCTGATAAACTTTATAAAGTTATCTGAAGATTATCAAAAGTTCTCAGATTCGATTTTTCTTTATGGGACATTCTCTGTTCCTTTTTGGACAGGAAACAAAAACCAATTGAGCGGAATTGTGTAACAACAAGAGATAAGAACAAAATTGCTCTGTATTCCGTAAATGGCTCCGTCGACAGCAATTAGCACCGACTGATAATCTCACAATCAATCGTTCTTTTTCTCACTTTCTACAAGGAAACCCGTAAGAGGATGAACAAGAATTCTCTTCTAGAGACATCCTGGAAACGAGATGTCCAATTGTGGTTATTCCATATTCTCTCCAAAGCCCAATAACGTCGTCACCGTATAGATCCGATGTCATTAATTTCGATTTTCTCCATGGAAATTTACTAAGCTTCACGTAATCGTAGTAATTCTCTGTAGCAATATTAGGAAATTTTAGAGATTGAGATTAGAATATATTGTTCTTACATTGTAGACATACTCGAGAAAATGATTGTCCCAGATTACTTACAAAATAAAGAAAATTTATTAAATTTTAATGTAAAAATTTAAAAATATTTCTCTAAAAGAAAACATATAAAAACTAAAAATTTAAACGAAAACATTTATAAAATATTTAAAGAAAAAATCTTGTTCACTCAAAAACGACATTTTCATTACTTTTTTATTTTGTAGCTTTTAACTTAAACATTGGACTTAGAATTTTATTTTTAAGGTTTATTATATATTATAATGCAATACAGTATAATAAATAAAATATTTAAATAATAAATTTCAAATATCTGTCCAAATAAAATTATTTAAAAGTAATACAGGTCTACCTATTTATAATTTAAAAAATGTACTCGCAGGTGTACTTGTACAGTACATTAATTAAAAGGCAAAAAACATTTAAAATTGTAGTTAAATAAATAATTGAAATATTTCCAAAGAAAGAAAAAAAATGAAAACATTTCTTTGGTGAAAATTGCAGAAAACACGCGAGATAATTATTATTAATAAACATTGAGGGAATAAATAACATTCATTAATTTTACAAAAAAAATTTTCGATTCTCTCCAGTGAATAATCTAGATTATTTTCCATCACTTGCTTCAAGTTCCACTGTTTCCCCCCTTCTAGTATATTACCTTATATCAAGATGTCATTCTAGAATATACATTTTTGAAATTGTATATTTTTGTCTCAAGTTCGCATATCAACTTTGAATCTCACGTGTTGAGGAAGAGAAATATTTGGCATGAAAATCCGTCTGTTGTAAAATTGACCCAGACTTTTCAGATATTCTGCCAAGATTTGCCACTTCACTTGTCATGAATAACAGTCGGATCTGGTTTTATAGATACAGCAACTTTGCTGTTGTTTATCGCTTATATTGCTCTATCGATTGAAGATAGTCATAAAAGAATTTTATATCTGTTATATCAATTTTCTTTAAATATTATCATCAATTCTTTTTGTTTAAAAAATTACTGAATATTTCAGGTATTGATATTATAATAATTCTTAAACACCCGAGAAATCTTATTCGTTCAATAATAAGAGCTGGTAACTTATCCATTTCTATTAGTCCAAATTTCTGAAATTGTGATCGAGGAATGAATTGATGGCATAATTAATCGCATGATTAAAACTTTACTTATTTATGTACCGCATATATTGGCATTTAGAATTTAAGAACTTCAGTGTTCAGCTATTTTATTTCGCTAGAACTAAAATTAAACATGATCTTGCTGATGAATGCCGAATAAGAATTTCTAATTAAATACTATATAGTATCTAGCCAAATTATTAGAGCCACTTAAGAAATAAGAGTAAAATGACAATTTAGACAAAAATTTTGATTTTAAATTTGAATNTTCTATTTGCAAGAATAACTAAACTATTTATAAACTCGAAAGTGTTAATAAAAGAAAACAAGAGATTCAGTTTTAATTAATGAAGTTGGGAAGAAATTTGCTTTATTTAAAATTTAAGAAGCTTGCAATTTATTTATAAACTAAGCATTTTTTCCTCCTCTACTCTGGTTTTTTTGGGGGGGCGACTGAAAATTACATACTTTTTGACACAGTCCATGTTTTTACATTGGATCAATGAATTTCACTTTGTTTCAAGAGCATCGAGAAGTAACAACTCGAGACATTTATTGGTTACTACAATATACTGTTCTCGAATAACAGACTGTCCCGTTTCGTCTTTTTACCAATTACGACGTCTCCTACTTTCTCTACTTCCAATGGACCGGATTCTTCAAAAGGCCACTCTTTGTTAGAGTGATTTATTCTCTTCCACTAGAATCTCAAATAAATAAATAAAACATTAGATTCAAACAAACAATTCTTTCTTCATATCATTTATAAAATTCTCTTTTTTAAATTAAAATATATATATATATTTTAAGATTAAATAAATATATTTTATTTTGTTTGATGGATGTTACACAACGAGGAATTAGTCTAATACAGTTTTAAAGTGTTTATTTAGAATTAATAACGCTGAGAGTAGCCGTATTTAACTTAATAAAGCTATTAGAATAATGAAAGAAAAGTATTTTTAAAGTTAGAATATAAATAAAAATGCTAGTTAAGACTTTGAGTTAATTTAAATGCATACCACGTCCTGGGTTTAATTACGATAAAATTATTCTAATGATAAAAACATTATTGAATAAATTAAATAAAGTTTTTAAATGTGAACTTTAATAATGTATAAAAGTTTATAAATAAAAAAATTTCTGATATAATCGAGAGAAAAAAGTGAATGAATTTCCAGAGATAAATTTCATATTGGATAATGTGAATATGTCAAAAAATAAGAAATATGAAACATAGGAATAATATTATAAGGTAAATCGTGTAATATCAGAGGAAGTGAGGGAGCGCAGGAAAAGACGTTAGATAACAAACTACTAAAATTTGCGATAAACTCTAAACTGACTGAAACGGTTCAAGAGTAAACGATAAAGATACGAGGAGGTAATTCTGATGGATTAAATAATAACTTGTCAGTGAAGCAGCGTAATGTTTAGATAACATTTAATTCGTAAGATCATTTTAGAAACTTTAACCATTCGTTAAAATCAACTAGAATATAATTTAAACTTTACGTATTTTAAAAAATTCTTTCTTTGGCTTCTAATATTTCCTTAGGTATTGATTTTAATTCTTACAACTATATTGCAACGTCATACATTGACATCTTTATATTTAGAAAAGCCATCCTTCCTTTCATGTCCTACACCAATAACTTTCAAATCAGTATTTACTTTACGGACAATTTCGCTATCATTCCTTTTGTGCAAACTCACAAATCCATTCGTTTGTTCTATTCTGTTTATTCAAATCAACCAATCAATCTGTTTACATCTTATTCAAATAACAAAACTTTCTTTTCTCAATCTGTTAGTTTATTATTACTCTTTTTTTTTATACGTACGCGTGCATATATATAAATATACATACAATAGTTGGGCACACATTGTATACAATCGCTTTTTATTAGATAGCAGTCTTTTCGAGAAGGATAAGATTTTCTTTTTAAACTATGGCGCATCGTCTGAAAAGGATATTCTCCAAAAGCATAGACTACACTTCGGTTGGTAAACAGCTTTACCTAAAACATCGTACAATATTTATCTATCAATGGACTGCGGTTTTTTTCAAGACTCGCTTTCTCTACAAATATTCGTCCTTTTTTTATAATTTTAAGCGAATATAAATATATTTAAAATGATATATAAATAATAAAAATAAAAATCTTAACACCCGATTCGATCTTCTATTTTAATTAAATGCCACGTTAAATATTTAAATTTGATTTTTAAATAAACTAAATAATTTAGAAACGTAGAAAATATTCAAAATAAAATTTAAATATTTAATTTATTATATACTAATGACGTTATAAAAAATTTTGTATTAATAAATGTAGTATTTTAATTTAAAATGCCATCGATAAACAAAGTTCATGGCATAAGTTATCTCTTCAAAATTCTAAAAGGGGAAAAAAAGGAAGGAGAAGAGAATTTTTCTTTTATCTCATTTTTATCAGAAAGCGTTGTAAGTTTTATTTGAAGTATTTTTTGTGCAGAGGAATAACTTAGGATATCTTAAAGGGCAATTGTTATTTCCAGGAAATGAAGTTTAAGAATTGCAGAAAGAGAAGAGCGTCATAGCAAGTTGCAAACCTAGCGAACCATCATAATCTTTGCGGATTCTTATCGATTATACTGTCTATCATTCAGACATTGAATTGGAGTCCAATTGTAATTTGATGTGCTTTGTTGGTTAGCAGAGATTATTCTTCTTTGAACTTTGCGGAGAAAGCACTAGTAATGTTCTAAATCCCGTCAAAAAATTGCTGGCACTTTTCCAAATGCACAAGTAAACTAAAAAGAAAGACTCGCAAGAAGAAAGTTGTATTCTGCGGAAAGAATCAAAGAAATTTTCTGCTGTTGGACAAATGGAAAGCGTGATCGGACTAAAGAGTGTTTCGTGCCTTTTACTCATATTCTTGGCTAATATAAGCAGTTTATGTTTAAAGCACGTACTTGAATATATTAATAAATAATTTATTATTTCTTTTTTATTTCGTATATTCGATTTTAATTCCCATTTCTACATTTAGGAAAAAGGTTGCGGCCATTTCGATTTATCATACAGTTGGAGTAATACAATAGAAAGCCTGGTATTCCTCGGGAAGTTGAATAATTCTGGAGCTGTGACTTATTTATCTCGGTTTCTACAGATGTGGCTAACCTAAATTCTACAAAAAAAGAATCAACAGCTCTCATTATAAGGATGAAGAAGTGGAGGAAATACAGTTGGGGGATTGTTTGTGGAATGGTCGCAGGTGGTTGTAATTCTGAGTCTACTTCCCACCAGAGACATAAATGGAAGAAGTCTCTGGACAGCTGGACTCTAACCAGAATAATGGCTCCTGTTTGAAAGCTATGAGAAGTGAAATAAGACATCAATAAGAAACATAAGGGACTATTACGTAAATCTGTGACTCTGAAGTGTCAGAATTTTTGCAATGATTGCGCTTCCTTCTATTATATTGCTTGCTAGCTCTATTTATAAGGTGATCATTTGAGTATTAATATTATAACTTTTTAATATTTAAAGAAATGAATTATTTAAACGTTTAGTGATTTAGTTCGTGTTCTTTGTAATACTTTTAGTAAAAAAACAAAAAAAAAGTATTTTAAAATAATTTTGTATGCAAAGCATCTTTGCATTACTCTACGCATTTAGAATATAATAAAATATTACTTACTGTCTAACATTAATAAATGAATAAAATCTCTATTTATGGTCTCTATTATTTACATATTTTCCTTTACGATTTGATTGTAACTTAATTTACTACATATGTATTTAGTTATAATAAATGATTAATTATTAATATCTAATAAATCATTTTTACATAAGTTATACTGTAATTATGTTTTAATTTTAATTGCAGTATTAAAATTTGAAATAGTTTTTTGTCGTTCTGTAACAGAGTTTAAAGTATCTTTATATGAAAAAATGAAACAAATTAATTAGATTTTTATATTGATAATATTGTAAAACTTAGTAGAAAATTAGTTAATCTTTATTCACTAAACTAATATTAACTGCATTAACATTTTAATTGCTTCACTTCCCTTTATTGTTTAACTTCTGAGTCGCATAAGTATTCAGTAATGGTCAATTAACATTGGAATTTCCTAATAGGTCTACTATCATTTGACAAAGAAATATTGCTGTCGTTATAACTTTGCATTGCACAAAAGATGTAAAAGCTTTAACATTCGGAAAAATCAATGAAATAGAAACGAAAATTTCTCTATTCTCTAGAGATTTAAATTAACTCGAATCGTTTAAATTCTCGACAATAGTTTAATAGAAAGTTTTCAAACTTTTTTTCTTCTTGTTATTTTATAATTTCAATATGGGTATAATAAAAATATTTTAATAATTAAAGTTTAGGTAAACTTTGAAAAAGCCTTATAGCAACAGATTCTTACAATTATTTTGCATATCTGTAACATCTTCGGGCGATATTGTGCATCTTAAACGAAAATTGTCGAGTGGATAAACTGAACTTTATTAACAGAACAGTCTTCCTATTCATGAATAACAAATTGACTCGAGAAGCATGCGCTTCACTTATAAGATAATCGATAATATCAAGAAAAGCATAGAAGGACTATTAATTCGACTAAATATACATTTTAATATATCTTCGGAAGAAATATTTGATATTATTCCTTTATCATAATTAAAAAAAATAAAATTAACTAGACTTTTTATGTAAAAAATTTGATTAAAAACGTTTCATTCGTATATTTAATCACTTTGATTTTATATCATTTATATAGAAACGTCAAACATCCTCTAGACATTATCATCTAGTGAAGCAGACTTGTGTCCCAAAGGGATGTGGCTTCTCCTCCTAATGAGAAGATTAACAGAGACAGCCGAGTTCCCATGTGACTAAAAACTCACTGACAGAAAGCTATGGTGACGGACGTAGATAACAAAGCTATAGATGTGGTCTGTCTTACATAAATCTGGAGAATGTACGTGCTTCCCGTAAAGTGAGACACGGGTGGACAAAAATTAATCCCTCTAGATTAAGGAGGATGCTCTAGAAATCTATCTAAGAATATCTATCGGATGTTTACTAGTCGTGTACGCTTTTCAGTTTAGTATCTCTAATTGAGTGTAATTTGATATATGTATCTAAGAAAAATTCTTAATACTTAATTTCTATACTTTTCACTTATGAATTATTAATGAGACGTTAGACAATTAGATTATTGTCATTAGTAGTTAATTTATCATTCTCCATATATTTAATCTTAAAAAGAAATATATAATTATTCCAACACAAACCGTTTTCTGAAGATTTTACGAGCGTAGAAACTGTAAATATTATTTATTTGTTATTCTTGCAGTCAAAATAAACCAAAGATTATTTTCAACACAATTTACTATCGACATTGTCAACGATGCGAAACAAAGATGGAGGAATCACCTGCCATAGACAGAATGGCGATAAAATGGTCGTTCAACCAGTTGGTCCGTGAAACTCCGTAGATAACCACGCATGAAAGAGTTCGAAGGCGACAAGAAAAGAAGCAAGGAAAAAAAAATCCTCTCTCCAGAGATCTCAATTATCTTTAACTGAAAAGATAAGATTCGATCAATTATCTAATTTAAAAATAAAATTTTTAAATCTTTCTCGAATCTGATAGCAGTTCTATCAGACAGTAAGCTCATATTCCGCATTAGTACTTTGTTGCTTTTCACTGAAACAATGACGATTAATTTTTCAAGTGTTTAACCGAAGATGTATTGAGACGTGTCAGTAGAAATGATCGCGATAAAAGATATTTATGGTGTTCATCCAGTTGTCATCTGTAATAGAGATTTAAAGATATCATTTATAAAAGATTATTCGGATGATATTTCAGCAAGTGGAAGAATAACATATCTGTAGGTGTAAGAAAACCAGGATGCTAGAAGTACACTGAGCACTTTGGGAATTGATTGACCAATGTCCAAAGACCTCTACGAGAAGCAATTATCCGAGTTTCACTAAGTCGGCTAGTTAATGACTTTCTCCATGAACAAACATTAATCTAACTTAGATCACAGGTCAATGACAGAAGTAACCGAAAGAGGCATCGCTTTATACTTTTATCATTTTTAACAATTTTATTTTTTTTTAATAAATTTATTGTGTTTTAATTCGATCGTACTCAAGCCATTTTTATCTTAAGATTGCTGTTATTTCTCCACAAATATAAGTAACTCGCTTCGAAAGATTTCTAAAAATAAAAATAGACACAAACAAAACAGACATACGTGCAATACGAATTCAAAAAAAGAAATAAAATAAAAAATAGATCCATAAGTTGGTTGATGTTATTACTGGAACCGAATTGAAATATTTCTGGATCGATCAAGTTGCTTTTCTTACAGAAGAAGAAAATTTCTAGTATTATTTACCTGGAATTCTGTTATCGTGTGATCGAAATATTCGATAGAGGAAGCGATATCCATATAATATAGGGATTGTAAGAATTCCCACTTGATGTCTTACGCTCTGTTAACCTGCACGCATTCTCGTCACTTGTGACATGTCTACATTTGGTATGCTTCAACAGACTGGAGGAATTTCGACACCTTCGACCTTTATGGAGTCGTATAGACTAGAATAATAGCTTCAAAATATAGACGAGATATACGAAAATAAACCAGATTGATGCAGGAAGCTTTAAAATTATAATAAATATTTTATTAAACTAATAAATGACGCGATTTAAATATTAATAATAAAATTCATTGGTTTAATGTAATCGCATAAAAACAGACATTAAGTTTCCTTGCATATAAAAGAACTGAGAAAAGAAAGGAGTCACATCATCATCATTAATCGAATAAACATAAACCTTTGGACCATTCTTTCCATTCAAACTTTTTCTTTTCATTTTCATTTTAAAATAGAAAGTCGTTGAGAATTTAAATATTCTGTTAACAATAGAGGAAGAACTAAAGATTTTAATTTTAAGAAACGACTTTAAAAACAAATTTCCTTAATATGAAACTACTCTACTTCTAATAACGCATTTGTATTTGATGTTGTTTCAATAATAATTAATTTTATTTCTAAATTTTAATGTAATTAAATACTTATTAAATTAATTATTATTGTGAAATAATAAAAACAAAATATATATAACGTAAAAAGCCATAAATTATATAATTTATAATTATAAAAAATAGTATTAAATTTATATTTATACTTTCTTACAATATGCTAGTTATATGTTAAAAATAATTATTATATAATATCAATTGTTAAATTAATATTATATAATATTTAAAGAATGTTTAACTTTGCTTTTTAATATTAAATACAATTAATTAGAATATAATTAATTATATTTACACATACATTTTTAATCAAGGAAGTGGAAGTTATTTCATTATTAGTCATAAAATATAGTTTTGAATTTGTTTATTAGTTTTATAGTTAAAAAAGCGTGAAAATATTCTTTAAATGATCAAATTGTAGAAGGTTACGAATCTAATATGTAATATCTTGAGTTTCCAACTCGTATGTTTCCAGTCTAAAGGGTTCATTATCGTTTCGTTTGTTCTATCGACTAGAGATCAGATATCGCCTTTAATTTCTTCTCTCACTTCATTTAAACTTCTCATTCAGAAAGTAATTTAAAAATCCCTCCGAAAATTTCTGCTATTATACTTAGATTGCCACAATAAAGTTAATTAAGTAAAGTTTGAATCTGTTTCTTCCCTTTCTTTTAAGATTTCGCATTCGGGGCTGACTTTAAATATTTATCATTTAATTTTTATTTTTATCGCTATTAACGATTGAATAAACTCAATATTCTAAGAAAGAAAGAAAGAAAGAAAAAAAAAATCTAAATTGTTCATATAAGGTAATGAGAAAAATTATGTTTATTATTTAAAGTTTTTAATACTTATTTATAATGTTCTGTAATCTTTATTGAGGAGTTTCTTCATATTTTATGTAAGATGTTTTTGTAAAAAAATTTCAATTTTAATTTAGAAAAATAAAATGTTGATTGAGAAAATGTTTTCTTTCCTATTAAAAGTAAACAATTCGATTTAATTTAGAAAGAGAGAAAAGACAATTCATCCCAATGGATACAAACTGTAAAACGGAAAAAGCTATTTAATTTCTAAATTGGGTCCATTTCGACTTTCTTTGTGAAGAATTAAGCTCTAACTAGGAGCATTTGTTTCTTCATTAGATTATTTAAAAATGTAAGAGAATCGAGTCCCAGAGAGAGGTGTAGACAAAGTGTTTTCTGACCATTTTCTAAAGGTATCCGTATGGGCCACTCAATCAGACAGGTCTCTAGTGGCTCCACTTGTCACATTTGACATATTAATCAATCAGAAAACTATTTCTTCTTCACAAAGTGCTCTACCCTTAGGAAACTATATATTGTAATTACTATAGTGATCCTTGTAATTAACGTAATAATGTTAATAAAAATAATTAAATTTTATATTAATTATTTTAATTAGTTTAATATACTAATTTAAATAAACTCATTCGAAAATTTTTCCAAGTTATAAATCATTATTTACTTAGTTTTATTGTAACCGGAGACAAAGTTCATTTCATACTCATTAAAATTAATTACTATATTTATCTGGATTATGATTGCAGATGCAAAAGAAGAAAATGGATGAAATCCCAATTTTTTTAAAAGCGAAATAATAAAGAAAAATAATTAAGAAACCAAAAATTTGCTGATTAACGGTGAAATTCGCTCAATAAAATCATTTTACGACACGTAATTCTTTGCAAATTAATGATGAGAAAAACTGGAAGGAGTCGACAACAAACTTTTTTTTTTTACCCCATTCTTAAAGAGGTTAAAAGCTATGCTTCTGAAGCGATCTCGCAACTTTAATTACGAATTTAATTGAAAGGTATCGGCTCTTTTAAGCAGCTCTTTTATAAACGTATTAATCTTCAGAGGGATTGTTGATAAAGAGGATGTACCAGAACCTTGTTAGTGGGAGAGGCTCCGTTCTAAATGGCCTTTCTTTCATTATAATATAATTAATACTAACAATTATTATGGCTTTATTATGGCAGAATATAATAAATTTATTTCGCCCCTACATAAATTATACAGATTAGCTTTAATATTACAATTCAACAACAAGAGCATTTAAGTATTCGACTCGATTTCCAGAAATCATTATTTAAGTTTAAATCAGGTGATCATCGATTAAAGTTTTCAGAAAGTCATACGATGTAAATTAGATTAAGCTTCATTCCTTTCCCGATTCTTTATTGATTTAAACAGCATCTCTACTATAAATATAAATTAGATAGATGTTAATGATCAAAACTTCCATTCGACCGAAAAATATTATTATTTAATATCATATAACATCAGATAGTATCATTAAACTGTGATAAAATGTTATTTTTTATATAAGGCTGCGAGGATTTTTTCTTAATTAATTAATTAAATATATATTAAAAAAAACATCTTTATTGATTTTATCGCTTCAAAGAAGATTAATGTAGTTGGATGATCAGATATAAAATTAAGGATTCTTATGAGAATAATGAATTATATTTTTACCTTACGTTTTTTTTTTAAATTTTAATTTCTTAATTTTTTTATAACCATAAAAATAATTAATTAATTATAATAGAAAAATAATTAAAA
>NW_019384477.1:721799-770048 GCF_000671375.1 Centruroides sculpturatus
AATGTAATTCATTATTACGTTATATATATATATATATATATATATATATAATGTAATCTTGAAATTGCGTAAAATGAAAACTCGATAGGTTTAATTAAATTCTATATTAAAAACGAACTTTTACAGAAAGTTAAATCAACTCATTATTGACTACATATATAAAACAATATTCTTTTTTATTCTATTTTTATGAATAAAAACATTTCTTTTTTTAAAGTTTTAGCAAATTGTGTTTTTTCGCTGAATTATTCAAGTTAATGGCCTCGGCCAGTCATTATTGTTAAAAAATTCAATAAAACAGATCAGAATATATGGAAATTAATTCAATTTTGCAAGCATTGTTTCCATAAATGGATCCTAATCCATTATGGAATTTTTATAAAAATTATATATGTAAAATATGCTTTTAATAAAATAAATTTATAAATAATAAATTTATCATATATTTAAGTTTATAAGACACAACTGAATTTATTTTATTTTTTTTTTTTTTGAGCCAATTTTCCGTTATTAATCTTTATATATAACAATATTAGATATGACGGAACGATACTTCTTTATGAGAATTGGATCCCTAAGCTAACGTTTTATTTTTTTGATATCTTACGGATGATACTAAAATGATTTCTAGATCCCAGTATCATAAAATTTACCAAAATCGGATTGATTTTTATGAAAGTTGAGACCGGGTATAATGTTAAATATCATTTTCGTGAAATTGTAACTAAATGTGAAATTAATCTGAAGCCATTTCCAGTATTATATTGCCATATTTTTTATTTTTATTTTACTTATCTATATATAAAATAGAATGTCTGTTTGTTTGTCTGTTCTCTATATACCAATCTGTGCCAATTTTTCATACTACTCCCTATGGCCCTCGAAAAATATGAGACCATAGAGCATCCCACTACTATACACCACTTCTTCCCATTTGAGACTTCGTAACAGCTAAACTAACCAAACTTTTAATATTTATTCCCATTACTTTTCACACGGGCATATCTGCTAGTAAGTATATAAATAGAAAAAAAAACATATCAGTTAAAATTCATCTTCTACAATTAAATTTATTTAATAATTTTGTACGTAATATTAATTAAATTGTTTAATATCTTTTAAAAGCCATTTTGTAAATTTTAATAAGTAAAATCTTATTAAAAATGAACTTAAATAAATTATTCATATAGGAGATCATAAGGTCATAATGCGGTGTTTTGGATTTACTCTAACATGGTCTGGTTCACGTTGTTGAATGTATGTTGAATCGATTTGTTATTATTAGAATAATTACAATTTTAAAATCTTATTATTAATGATAAAAGTGTGGAATAATTCGAAAATACTTATAAAATCTTTCAATATTAAATTTTTTAAACAAAAATACATTTCCTAACCATTAAAGAATTATTATAAAACGATTATTTTTAAGGTAGGAACGAATTTTTAAAAATTCTAAATGATACTGACGAGTAAAATTTTAATTAAGTCTGACCCCACTCGAGATTCTCTTTTATCTTCACATCCCCTTGACCTTAAACCACCAAATAGCATCAATATTTATAGAAATAATTCTGAGATATAATGCAAAATAGACACCGACATACAAATATACAGAATTTTTAAAGTATTTTTTTACATTTTTGTTCTCCTGGAGTGTCAAAACATCGAGAAATACAAAGAACCAGGGGGAGATCAGAATTGACCGATTATCATACTTTCCCTATTTTATATTCTATCAATTTAACAGTAGGAAAATTTTAAAAATCGGAAAGTTCTATTTTATTTAACTTTGAAATCTTTTACTTTTAAGTAATTGTAATTGTAAAGATTCATTTAAATAGCAGATAATAGATTTAAAACATTAAAACCTAATGTAACGTTGAAAGAAACGATAAAAATTCTTATAATTTATAGACTTCGATAATTATATTAATCACCTCAATTGTTAGTCGAGAGGAAATGAAAGGAAGAATGTCATTAATGAAAAAGGCTAGCAAACAATTAGGATTTCCAAAAAAAAAAGTTTATAAATAATCGATTTAGCCCAACTGCTCCGAATTATCTTTTAAGGCGATCGATATTAATTATACGTCTTGTTTTATGTTAACAAGGCGATTATACAAATTTATTATTGTGTTGCCTTTTTCATTACACCAAATTTGCTTCTTTCGCTTCAACTTAATTCCATCTGCAGCTTTGCTGATGATAAAATTTTCCATACAGTTTGTCTTTGAAAACAACTCTCCCGCTTAACTAACTTCTACTTGATCCTAGTTGCAGTAATGCAGGAAATGAAAGCCATTTTTCTTTAACCTCTCCTGCAGTTAATAACAAAGATGAAAAATAAGATGGCTTAAGTAAATTTATTTATTTTTTTATCTGGATTATTTTATACTCAGTTTTGTCTAGTTAGTTTTTCTATTGCTTTAATTAAATATACGAGTACATATATATATATATTATTTTCTTCTTGTTCTTAGTTTTCCTTAATTCTATTTATTTAAATTTCGTATGATATAAATTATCATAATAACATTTATCGACCGATTGAGATTTAACTGCAATTATTATTCATTATTAAGATGGTTGAATAGTTCTTTGAACATCCGATCTTTCTTTTGGTATCTCAATTGTTGCTGCGATTAAATCCTCTCTTTAATTAATTGTATTCAAGCGAAACGTGAGAATTTTCTTAATTAGAAATGAGTACTCGATGATTTTTATCTTTTCAATTAAATTTGTTTTCGTTTCAATAATTTTCTTGATCTAACAAAACTGTTTTTCCATTTTTTAAATGCCGGAAAAGATATTAAAATATTAAAAAAAAAAAAAACTCAATTTACTTGATAGAAGTGGTTTGTAAATAACTATTCGACTTTTATTTGTCAGTACATGATAAATTAGATTATTTAATATGTTTAGTGTCCTCAATAAATAATGAATTTATATTTAGTTACGAATATTATTATATAAACCCAATTAAAAATGACAAGAATATCTCCGTTACTCCAAGTGGAAAAATGAAATATAACACAGACAAATACTTATAAATCATCACAATTTATTACAACGACACAATTATTTTTATTCAGCAAAAAAAATGTTCTCCTGATATCGCTTCGAGTCGTTTCACCAATAATGGTTACGTCAAGCTAAAGAGTTCTATATTCATATTGGTAGAAAAATTTCCGCTCTTCTTCACCATGCAGAAAGCGCAGATGCATTGACGAATTCGAATTTCCAATGTTGAGACAATTTATCCGTATCGCAAGGGCCCATGAATATCTCCTTTCTCTCTCCATCGCAATCCAGACAATTGCCGGTCACGGGATGTACCAAATGTCGATTTGTCTGCAGAAGGAGAAAAAGCGGATTAAGATAAAAAGATAAATAACTTAACCGCGACGGAATGTAGCGAAAAGAAAAATACCAAATCGTATTTCCACAACTGATTCCCTTGCAACCCGTGACAGCTCCATAAGACAACAGGTGCATGAGGTTCTGGACTAGACACATCGAAGCATACACTTCGTTTCTTGGGACGGATATCTTTGTGCCAGGTCAGAACGAACTGCTGCTCGGTTAATTACAAACAACATTCAATTTAATACAGGTTTTTTTTTTGGTATCAACGTTCATTAAAACAACAATTTTTTAAGTCTTAATTCAACTAAAATATATCCTAGTTAATTACTTTATTTCTGAGTATCAGAAGTACAGAATTTTTGAGAAATTTAAACACATTCTACAAATTAAATTTTAAATTTTGGCATATATTAGAGGATCATTTTAAAATAATTACGTGATCTTATCGAGACAATGATAGGTTTATTTGACAGAATTACACCTTGATCCGTGTTTCTGTACTACTACTTGATTGTGAGAGAAATTACAAATGAACAATTTCTGTTATGAACGTGACGGATTCACTAATGCACTGGCTTAATGTAATAACATTAGTATCGCACTTAAAATGCGAGACTGGTCAGCCGCCTCATAACACTCACCTGTTCTCCACCCTGGTTAATGCTATCTTTAATACACTTCTCTAATCCAAATCTTTCATTCTGTCCTCTGAATCTGGTGTCGACGCACAAATCGCTTCCGACATTTCGTATCTGTAAATACATTGTTCGACATCATATTAAAATTGTTTCGATAGCTTCATTTAAATCACATTTTAAAGCTTGTAAATCCAGAAAATTTTACATCATTTATTTAAAAAAATAAAGTAGATATATATATATATATTTATAAATTAATGAAGAAGGGAGATTTACATTGAAGATGTACAACTGTTCAATTTTACTACTACTTATTAGCTTGAGAAATTAATTAGCTTACTTTTAAAACTTTTCAAGTGTATTTTTTTAGATAGAAAAAAAGCTTATAAAATATATAAGAAATAAAAAATTTGGACCGAAAAAAGTAAAAATTAATTAAGGAAGGTTGGTAGATACAACGTTAGTGAAAACTTCTACATAATTATCGTCCATAATTAATACACGTGGTGATATTTGTTAAGAACTTTTTAAAATAAATAAATCGATTCTTACCTCTCCTTTAGCGAAATCGGGTGGTTCGATAGGAGGATATTTTTTAAGCTGATCAAAAGCAACATTCTCCATGAACCATTTGAATGGTTTGCAGTTGAGTTTCTTCCTGAGTTCTTTTTGTCGGCTTAGATCGTTTACTTCTAATAATCTATACTGAGGCCTTCTCATATATAAAAAGTCCTTGTATTCGTCCATCCATACTTCTGCCACTCGTTTGTAATTCTTGAAAAGAAATGTTATATTTTACCTCCACGAATAAAACTGTATTTGAATCTAGTTCAATAAGTTTCTCATTCGCATCTTTCTAACTAATGATCTCGCAAAGTATCGATCCTCGCCACGTCTTACAAAACGTCTCGTGTCTAATTTTTGGAAACATGTTGATGTCATATCTGATTGATTAGGTCGTTTAGATACAGTCTAAATTACTTCGTTTAAACGAGTGTTAGGACTTTCTTGATTATCGAAACGGCATTTTAATCAACTAAAATTGAATTATCGTAATTGAAATTTCTTATATAAAAAGTAAAATATCACCTACCCTACCGACGAAGTCTCCTATACCGGGATTAGGAAAGGGTGCAAATTTTCGGTAGATGTGTCCTATCCTGGAGCAAGGCGCATCCACCATCACTCCTCCGCATTGCCATATTTTAAAAGATAGTTCGTACTGTTCTCCACCCCAGACGTCCAGTCCTTCGTCGTATCCTCCTAACTCCCAGAAGAAATTTCTATCGATGGCAAACAGCCCTCCGGCCATTACTGGACTTCTAAACAAACCAACCGATAGCTGTAAAACGATGTTCCGTTGGAACTACGTTTTCAATGAAATTACATCTTAAAAATTTACTAAACTTTAATTATTAAACATTTGAATATATTCTCTCTTTTTTTTTATTGTTGTTTTTTGAAGAAACCTTTATGAGTTAGGAGTTTGATGCGGACATTTGTAACATTATTATTACTCACTTAAAGGGTTCTGTAGGGTGTTGGAGATCTTCTGGAAGAAGTGGCAATCTCTTGTAATATAACTCCCAATCAAAAGATCCTCGAGCACCTTCATCCTGAGCTCTATAAGCAAAGGTCTCGTAATCAATGACATCGATGAAGGGGCATACCACCGTCTTTTTATCCAGGGCGATCGGTTCTGTATTTAATATTAAAAAAATTATTTTATAAACAGCATTCGATAGGATATAACATAATCCGTCAATCTTAGTTAACAAGAAAATAAATAAATACGTACAATTACAAAATTAATAAAATATTCAAACGTAACCCACTAATTAGATTTTAATCTCGTTTTAACGATCGATGTTACAATTTATTTAAAAACTAACTAATACTAAAGAAATTCGGATTACATGGAAAAATAAATTTATAAAATGCCAATTAGAAGAGAAAATTGCGCTAAAATGTTTCGAATCTACTCTAATAAAGATTTAAAAAAAAGAAAAAAGAAAAAACAATTTTTGCTAACGTTCCTAAATTCCAAGTATCCAATTAAGTTTCTTCTCGATTCAATTCTCCTGCTCTGACTTTGATAGTAAAGAGAAAAGGTTAAACATTAAAACTGTGCATTCAATTTAGCTACATCCAATTAATTCGCGGATAGATTTAAAGAAATGTTGAAATATAAGAACGGGTCGTATATATTAATAGAATCTGAATGAATCTGAACTCTCCACTACTCTCTTTCTATGTAAGCATTCTGTTAGAAAGCGGGTTGTACATGCGGAAATGTGAGGCAATAATAGGCAGTAAAGTATAACAAAATGGAATTTCAAGTTAGGTGATTCTCGCTGGGGAATTAGGTTGCATTCCGAAGAGAAGTGTTTCCATTTACTTGGAAGACAAGGCAAATCTTTGATAAATAACAAAATAAAAGTCTCTGTTACAACTATGGAGTTGTAACCATTTTGTTTTTTTTTTCTCCCTCTTCTTTTATTTTTATTTAAATATCGAATGCATAAAAGAATTTAGTTACTTTTTCAGGTGTAGAACTATATTTCTTTGCCGGAATTTTCCTACTATAGAATAGAATATTCATCAGATACAACGTTCACAGATAAGATTAGAAATTTTATGCATTGTAATTTAACCTTTCGCTACTACAGCTGACAAACGGCATTTTTACAGTGCGGATTCTAATTAAAGACAAAAGTTAGAAAGAAATATATATATACATATATTTTATTATTATTCATTCTTTAAAAAACCTTTTAGTTTAAATAATTAAAAATATTCTTCTGAAAATGAAATGAAATTCTTTGTCTTCGCCGAATAATCAAAAACAACCGCACAAATGTTCATAAACTGTATTACTGAATTAAAATACATTTAAAAACATTTACACGATAAATATGAAAACTTTTAAATTTATTTTTGGGTAAAATATATTAATTTATTTTTTAAAAAATGGAGATTTCGATATATCGATTCTGTAAATTTATAATTAAAAATTGCATTTATTGTGAAAATAATCAACGCAATAAACATAATTCAATGTATTAAAATGTAAAATTATCAAAAGCTTTGATTTAAATGACTATCATTTCCAAAGTTTAAAGTAGAAGTATTTATCTAGATTGAACGGAGCAAAGGGAATTCTTTAGAAATGAATGAATATCATTGCCCTACAGCTTGTAAGGAACATCAAAAGCATTTAAATTGAATGTTTCTATATTTTTCTTAATTCAATCTTTAAAAGATTTCATTCTACAAACAAATGTATACAATCGCTTTCTCGATAATGCCTGATCAGTTTTCAAATTAAATAAAACAAACCATATAGAAAATTGCATTTCTTGATGAAATGTCGAGGAACTAAACAGCTGCAGATAAAATGTTTACCTTGCGATATTTCCAATGACGAAAAATACCAACAGCTTTAACTCTCCCATAAGAAACTCTAAAGAAATCTGTTCTGTTTATAGGTTCGTTGCTTTAATATTAAATATAAAACTTGCCTATTAAAGGAGGCAGCCAATTAACATTTGCTTCGGTGTGGGAATCCAAAAATATAATAATATCACCAGTTGCTTCTCTGGCACCCATCAATCGAGCTCTTATCAACCCTTCTCTTTTCGTAGCACGAATGATTCTCACTTTTTGAAAATGTTCCTTCACATATTCCTCTAAAGGTTGCTTTAAATGTTCTAGAAAAACAAGTACATTATATTATACTCTAATTTTTAACTTTAATTTTTAAGGTAGATTATTCACCATTACGTATAAAAATAGTATATAATTTTGGGAAAAAAATGTGCATTTGAAACATTGATTTTATCAATTCTCATGTGTAAAACATTTTACATTTATTTAAGAGTTCATTAAGAAAATTCTAAGATAAAAAAAAATATCTCAGAAAATAAAAAGTTAACTAATAAATAAGCTTCAATATTAACAACTTATTCTGTTTAAGAAGAAAATTTCCATTTTGGACGTTTTTTAATTAATAAACCAAGTTTTTATTAAGATTACACGCTCGAAATAATTACAGCCCGTGTGCAGAATTTAATAAAAGTTGAAAGTATATCAACTGAACAAACAAGAAAATGGAGAGGAACTTCGGGAATTTGGGAACTTCGGGAAAAAAACAAGTATGGACACTTCATTTTGAACAATTTTTGTATTAAACTATATATATATATATATATGTTATAAATCAATAGAAATATGTTATAAGCTATACTACACTGGTGAAAACAATTAGAGGCGAAATATATGTTGCATAGTAAATTACGTACAATTCAGATGTTATTGCTACGTAAAATCCAGTAAAATATACAATTCTACGTGAAAAAAATATACATTTGAGCGCAATTGTTGTCAAATGTTCATTTATTACACTGACTTTCTCATTTTTTGCCAAAGTCGCACACTACCTTAATTGTTTTGACCAGTGTACTTGATTTTTATTATTTATCAAATGAAACGAGAAAAGATTGCATTATCAAAATAGATTTAAATATACCTTTGGTACTAAAATCATCTACTAAAATGATTTCTTTAATTAGTTCGGGAGGCGCTCGATTAAGAACGCTGGTGACCGTTCTGAGAAGAGTAGATCCATGCTCGTTGTGAAAAGGAACGACGACGCTGGCAACGGGTAATTTATTCAGATATAGTTTGTTCTTACATCTGTAAAAATTCCCATTTTCTTAATCGGAAATTTAAAAAAATATATTTACATATAAATTATTTATGTAATCGCGCGCTCTTAAAATCTCTTTAACTTTAGATACGTCAAAATCGTGAAAGGAATGTGACAATTTCAACAACATCGAAATTGTCAGAAGCGTAGATGTGTATCAACTTTATCATCAGCATTCCAGATGGACTCTGTCAGAGTTTACAAAAAGTAAAAGACGAATTGGCTGTCTATATTCTCCTGAATTCATCATTTCATCGGACAATTTCCGTTCCATCGTCTCGTCAAAGTGGTTGATAAGTCATCCGAAAGAAAATGATGCCCGAGGCATCTGGTTAGAGCCAACACCTGAATTTCAATGAGAAACGTAACCTACTCTTTTTTTTACGCTAGACTTTCGGTATTTGTTCATTCCATTTGCCTCTAAATCTTCTTTTCCGAAAGAATAAACGAAATTTCTCTGTTCTTCGATCTCTTATCTTTAAATCCTTCTACTGCACTTCTACGAATTTAAATTGTCTTTTTTCTTATTATCATTTATTTTTCCGAACTTTCTTGCGAAGAATGTCCGGTCCCATAGATTCATCGCAAGAAAAAAGATGCCATTTTTTTCTGAATTCGAACAGAGAAGCCTTGGAATTTATACATCACGATGGTTATAGAGATAGTTTTATCAAAATGATAAAACATAAACTGCAAATATGGTCGGATAACTGCATTTTGTAAAAGATTTGTTCAATCACTTACCCATGATGTCTGATATCTGGTAGAGAACGGTTAAGTGCTATGTAGTCACTGACCATAGCATTGAATCCATTCACTTTGTACAATTTATCTTTCTCTTGTTCGCTTCCTGGTGGTAGATAAAAAGCAGTACCTTGTTCTCCTGCTCCCGTACGAACTTTATCTTCGGCTATCTGTTTATAGTCGTGCCAGTCTTTTTTAATCTGCTCCAATGCCTGCAATGATATAATATTCAATTTGTAAATAAGTTTTTCCAAGTTTCCTTATTACACTCTCACTTAACCAGCAATTCATTTTAAAATATAATATTTTAAACTAAAATTTATCGATTAAAAATTAAGTGATAAATTCCTATTAACATTCATCGATCAGATACGATTTATAAAGAAATATCCGACCTTGAAAACTGATCGAAAATCCAAATATATCCTACACAGATCTGTCTTGAGGGTTATATTCAGTGAAAATCGATCGATCCAATAGTTTGGAAATGTTACAAGAAGGAAGCCGATAAGTAATCACCTTGACATTTCTGATTGTCAAAAATATTTAAAAGTTGCGCGAGTGTTACTATAAAAATAGTCTTGATTACAGCATTCAAATATGGTAAAAAGAAATAGAAATGTTAGCAACTGGATGGACATAAATAAGGGGGAAAAAAACCTTTTTCTAAAGCGGAAAAAATGAAAGTCTATTTCTGTGAGAGATAAAGAACAACAATGGATTCGTCAGCATTCGTTAAAGAAATGCTTGGCAAATCTTTTAAAATGCACATTTAATTAAATTATTTTGAAATTTTAAAATAAAAAAGAATCGACTTGTGTATAAAATTTATATTTTTATTCGTTTTCTCAATCCGAATAATCTATCAAAGCATTAATTTTAGATTTCGTAAGATGGTTGTTCATCCAGGTGCAATCAATCGTGACAGAATATGCAGAATCCTTTTGCTATCTCTTCCAAACGAACTTGACGCCGTGATTAAGAAAATGCTTAGGAATCGACAAATGGGTAATTCTTTTGGGAGAAACTTATTTCGGATCAAAGAACATTAAAACGTCTAGAAGTAAGATTTGCAGTCCTGGAGAATAAGGAGAAACAAAGTAAGTATTCATCAATCTCCAACAGCTACTTGTTCGAATAAAAAGTAACAAAAAGAAAAAAGAAACTGCCAGACTAAAAAATTCTTCATATTCATTATGAATAATTAATTAGTTTTCGGGTGTCAAATACGCTTAACAACGTAGAAGAGGATTGTTTGATTAATACCTTTATTATGCAAGAGATTTATCACCGCTTCTTTCCTGGTAATCAGCTTGCTTCTAATTATTATAAGTGCAAATGCAAATCCGGGAGTCTAATTCGTAAAAATAATTTCCCCTTCCAATATTCAACGAGTGGTGTCAATTTTTAATGAAATAAATCTTACGGCGTAAAGGAAAAATAAAAAAAAAAAGAATTTTTTACTGGTATGTTCCATTAGAGTTGACCAATTGATGGCGTTGAGACAGTGATGTCTGGCTGAGAGAATTCGGAGCATCGATCTTTCTGGTTGAAGGCGATGCGAACACTTGTTCTCTGTCAGATATCCAAGAAGAATATGTTCCTATTGCTCTTATTAGAATGATTGAATTTGTTCCAATTTACATTTCAGAACGCGATCGTTCACCGGTTATTCAGCAACATTTTCCACCTAACAAATTGCCTATAGTTTTAAAATTAATGCAACATACTGTAATGATTAAATAATATTATACGGACACTTTTTTAAATTTTCGATTATAGCTTTAATTAATTTAATAATGTAAAACGTATGTCGAATTTACGTTTACATTCACTCGATTTTTATTGTTTTTTATTTTAGTACGTCCATAGAATATATTTTAGAGTAGTTTATAAATTTAAATAAGTAATATTCAGCTTTAAAAAATAGAATATTTAGCATCTACAAAACATAAAGTTAATGGTAATTTAAGAATTTTCGAATCATTTGTATTGCTAATTTAGAAAATGTAAAGGATTCAAATACTTACCAAACACATTAAAAGAATAGAAATAATGAAAAAGAAAACACTTTGTAATTTACTTTGTACTTTAATGAAACAATACAATTAACAATTTCAGTCAATAATTCAACACTTTTAAATTTAGTATTAGCTCTTGTGTTTTTAACCATTTGGAAAAGTAATTTTATTGTTTACCGAGTTCAATTACAAATTTAAATTCGCAGAAAAAAAGATTAAAAATCGATAGAAAAAATATTTCTTTTTCTTGCAAAAATAATATTGTTAGAACTTCTGACAGTAAGATGCGGCAATTCTTGTAGGTAAAACTTAAAAGAAAGATGTAAAGCGTAGTGCAGAAGAACAATTATCTGCATTATGATGAAACAATGGATCGAGAGGCGCTTTGTCTTTAGCGTAATCGCTAAAGATCGTCATTAAAGGGTCTACATGCCGAATAATGTTGCTTCGGAAGAAATTTTCAAGAAGAATAAAGGTAGTCATTATCGTGTAAATCTTTCGTAAGAAAATAATGATATACACTAGGAAAAGTTGTTGGCCGGAATGCTAATTATCTTGTAAATTTACAATCCTCTCGAATTTATAATAAATTAGCTTATCGAAGCAAAGATTTTTAGCCAAAAGCTTAGAAAAGTTTTGAAGTAAACCGAATGATTTCTTCATATCTAAAAATTCCATTTTAAAGTTTTATTTATTTTTTCTTAGAAATAAAATTCTATAGAAAAACGTCACAAAGTTAGATAACTGGGTAGATACAGTTACTTTTAAGGGATGTCAGAAGCACTCGCTGTTCAGTATATATCCACTGTCAAAGTACGCGAGGGAAATCGAACGGAGATGACAGATGACAAGTGACAGACGTTTTCGAAAGACACAGACAGTTTAATCGGTTCTATTTGCTGTTCTACATTGGAATATTTCAAACACAGTCCATGCGTGAAAAAACTTGATGCAGTTTGAAATCTAAAAGCAACTCAAACGCCTGCAATCTAAACGTGGTTAAAAAAGACTCGAGAATAATTTGATCAATTTTTATCTAAAATAGTCCTCGGTAGACATTTATTCGTATTTTTATGTTTTAGCTACGTTTTACTACAGATTGAAAACAGCGTGCATTCTCCTATTTAAATATCTGTAAAGAGTTATTTTATTGATCCATTGAATGCGAGTAATTCTCCATATTCAATACTTAATATTTTATTATGCAGTTAAAACCATACATTGTATTGCCCACCGACAAAATAAAGATAAACTTAAAAAGAAAATTCCTTAAATGGTTGTTTACATGAAATTTTTAATAGTATTTTCTATAAAAATTGTCAATATTTTTGGTAATATCGAACAATGAAAGTAATGGAATTACGATGCTGGCATATTAAATTTTCACACATTCTTCAGATTCTACGAAGAAATAATGCGGAAATAAGTAAGAAGAATTATCCCTAATACTTTTCGAATATCTTTAAAAATTATTGACCGTAAGAAAATAATTCGAGCGAATTTAAGGATTAGTTTTCCACAGTAGAAAAACAGGAATTGGGTAGAAAATTTCCTAATAAGATTCTAAATAAGCTCTACTTTCCTTATGCATATGCATAGCGTTAATTATGTTCCTGCAAGGGTAACTTTCTTAGTTAATGCTTCGAAATATATGCAAAACAGTTTAAATTGCGTAAGGCCGATCTTCTCTTCGGATCGAGAAAGATGGTTGCAATTTCAGAAATCCTCCAAGGTTTGCCACCGACCGAAACTATCGTTTGTTTATAAAATGTTTACCCGTAATTACTTTCTTATTAAGGAATCATTAAATCGGTGCCGGTTAGACAGAATAAATGAGAGAGCGGAAACCTTAAGGTTAATTAGGAGGTACCGTCTTTGATTAAATCAGTTAGGGGGATGAACAGTGACCGTAGTAGTTAGATTTGGTAAGAGACGGTGATGGAGACTGACAACTATTAGCCGCCAAGTTATAAACTTAGCAACATTTCGAGAGTAGATAAGACACCTTCACAACTTTCGAGGGATTTAGGTAGGAAGTTAGACGTGAGGCGGAGCCAATTCCCGGGGCACATTAATTAATCATGACACTCAGTTTGTAAGGTGAACAATGGAACCTTACTGTATACCTATTGACGACAAAAGATGCCCCCGAGGAAACGCGCCCATTCTTTATGCCTAATTTCCCAGAAAACTTCGATAAAATGAATAATATTCTTCAACTTTTAAAAAATGATCGCACTCTATTTTATTTAGCCGTAAAATTTTAATGCGAATACACCTTTGTTTCCAAAGTTATTAGCTAAAGTTTATCTATAATTAGACTCGACTAATTCTTTTTAGAAATAACAAGACAACATTCACACAACCATAAAATCAATAAATTTATAGTCAATATATAAGATAAATTTTCACATTCTTTTAAAGATATTCTCTGTTATTAAACTCTCGATGTTATTTGAAGCGAGACTAATTTATAATTCTCTCTTAACTCTACCTGTGATAATCATTTCCATTATAGTTATGTTGATAATAATTACTATAGAATCTATTGGAATAAATGCAAGTCATCAATTATATAAAGTGCGTTCGTAATAGACCGAATCAATTGTTACATTGTATTTTAACAATCATTAATATTTGTTATAATCCGATTATCTAAGAAATGTCCAAAGAATTCCATTACAGGTTAAGTCCCGGGAGGAAGGGGGGAAAAACTTATTCTTGTAATAAATAAACATTATCTCATATTAAATTTAAAATATTCACATTATATTAATTTAATTATTTTGAAATTGTATAAGACTATGTTATCTTAAGGCACACAATCAAGTTGATGAATTGAAAATGAACCTATCCATTTGTAATTAAGCGGAGTTATCTCAGAATTTCTGTAATAATAATTATGTAATTAGTAAGTAATTTCGGAGACTTTCTTCTGTTATAAATTTATAATTTGTATCGGTTAAGAAATGTGTGCTTTTTAATTACAATTTTCGAAAAATTTATTTAAAAAAATTGACGGTTTAATGAACAATAAAAAAAATATGCAATTTTTAATCACAAATAGTGATGAAGTTTATAAAGCATTGATTGTAGAATAGTAAATTATTCAAAGTGTAAGATAAAACACTTTGAAATGAGGGATTAAGAGATTAACAAAATGCTCAGAGGTCGATAACATTTTAACTAGCTTTGTTTATTTAATGATAAATCCCAATTCGTTTAACTATAAAAATTAAATAGCTAATACAAATTCCGGATAATGTTTTAATGTAGTAAAATTTAATTTAAGTAATAGCTTTACCCATTTTACAGTAATTACGTACGGAAATTTTCATAATTTTACCAAACACATAAGAATCTCGGACCATTAGTCTGCTAAATTTCAACTTTTGAGATTATCCCTCTAATAATTAATAGTTTTACAGTTTAAAACCTGTTTATGGTTCGAGTAATACTTGATAAATTAAATCATTAATTGTGTAAACATCGGTTTTATTTGTCTCTAAATTAACTTTTATTATTATTCAACAGTAAATCGTTGAAGGATTACTTTATGCTTGCTCCTCTCTACAAACTCCTATTATTAAATTTTAATATAACTTATGTAAAGTTTAAAAATTAATAATAGTGTAAAATTAATAGTGTAACGCAATTACACATAAACAAATATTAATGCTCTTTATTACTATAGAATGAATTTAATATATGCTTTATGGCTGTGATATTTATTGATCCAAAATTTCCAATTATTTTTATTCTTTTCTCTTTAAAGATTACTTTATTCTGTTATAACGGATCCAATTATAACAGGATCTTGATTTCTCCTTCGGAAATAATAAAAATTCCATTTAAAAGTAGTTATCGAAAAAGTTAATTTCAGTTAATTTCCAAACTCGATCATTTAAAAAATCTATTTTTAAATATATCGACGGTATTAAAAAACAAAAAAAAATCATTTTATTACTTTAATAAAATAATTCTTTTTCCAGTAATTAATTCTAATAACTAAAGTGTTTACTACGGTAATTAATTAAGAGTTAATTACTCTAAGGTTAATTGCTATGTCGAAGGATTTGTAATAGAAAAACAAGAGAAGAAAAAAAAATCTTTGAAAATTTTATCAATGCCGAATGCGATCTTCAACGTGTTTTGTATGATATTCATTTAATAAGAGTCGAGCAAAGACGAGGAATTTGCTGTATATAAGCAATGGCAATCATAGAGTGACCAAGAACGATGGAAGGGAATGGAAATTTGTCTCTGGAGAATTCATCTGCGGAACACCACAACTGCCATAAACAACTGCTGCACTTTCTAAGAAAACTTATGACAAGAGTTGCTTGTAATTCTGTCACTTCATCCTCCATCGCAAGTTAATTGCTTTTTAGTTGCCCGAGGATAAATGAGAAAATTTCCTGTTATTCCCTTCTTTATCTATAAATATGACCATTAAAACATTCGGTTAAAAGATTGGCAGATTTTAATATTCTCTGTGTTAAAATAAGACGACTGCTTCGTCAAATCGTACACATTTGAAGTAAATTAATTAATTAATTAATTAATTAGGAACGGCTAAAAGAAATAAAAATCAAATCAATATAATAGCAAATTTAATATTTAAATGCCAGTTTTATATATATATTCGTTAACGTTTTTAAAAATTCAAATAATAAAATTAAGGTTTTAATGTGTATATTTAATGAAATAGATTAAGTTAAATAAAAATATTTTAATTTTATTAAGAGAAAAATATATTTAAAATGAGAAAAATCTATCAAAACATAAGTTATACACTCTATTAACAAGTAAGAAGAATGTTAAGATTTCTATACACTAAAGATTATTTAATTAAGAATTTTTTACTCTAAATATAAACATTTAAATATATTTGAATTTTATAAATAAATTTTGAGTTGTCTAATTAATTTTAATTAATATTTTCTTTAGACATTGAAGAAAAATATGTTAAATTATAGACAGAAAACAGATTCAAATATAAATCTACTATTATAGAATTGTAGTTAACGTTTTCGAGTTTCGTTATGTTTATAGAATGTAAGAAAAAAATGTATAAAATATCGAATAAATGACTAAACGAAACGAAAGTATTGCTCCTAACACGATTTTATTGTTTCTCAGTAAGTAAATTGATTTTTAAAAAATTGATAAAGTAAACAAGAATATATATATATTGGAACTTTCAATAAATATGTCACCGCTGGAAAGAATTACGACTATACACAGCATCAACATGGAACCGTAGGCTATTTTTAGAAATCATGTAGTTTGGAAAGAAACGAAATTGCTTAAATTACAAAATATTTTAAAGAAAAAAAATTTATAAAGTAAAATAAATAAATAATTCTTAACGATAAATGAAAATAAAAAGAACAAATCTTCTCGAAATGTTTACATAAATCAAGCCCAACACTCCATACCAAGAGTTATAATTAGATAATTACAAGTTTCGCTAACACTCCTGTGGGAATAATTTCTACGTTGAAGATTTTTCTATGAAAAGATTATCTTAAAATATCTCTAATTTCTCAAAGTATATCTAATAAACGAAGAAAAATATTTAAAAAGTTAATTCAGAATGTGAATTTATTACGATTAGACAAGGTTCTAATGATTTATGAATGAATGAGTCGAGATGAGTAAGTTAAACTTAACTACTTTACTTATTTCTCTTCCTAAATTAATACTGTTTTTTTTCTCCTACTTTAAGTACTTATAATTCGACGTAAGACTCGTTATCGATTATATATAATATATAATTTTATAAGCGAAAAACCTCGAATATATACATTAATTAGTATAACGTTAATTAAACTTAATTTGAGACTACGATAGAAGAAATTTAATTATACTAGAAACTAATTAAATTGTTACTTTTAACGAGAAATTTCGAGAAAATAGTTTTGTCTTTTATAGCATATAATCTAAGAGATTTTAATGATTCATATATTAACAAACACAAAATAAATTTGCTTTGTCTTATATTTAAACAATGTTAAAACCTTGATACAAATTCTCAAATAGTCACCCTGTCAATTGCCGTATGTACCTATAATCCGTTTACCGAAATGGAACAGAAACTATTCCCCTTTCCCCCCCCCCTTTTCTACTTTCCTAACAACAAATCGATGTTTGATTCAGTCTTTCATATAAATAGTAACTCTATTTTATTCTAGATCTTCAACATTTATTGCCTGGCAGACTGAACTAATTTTAATTCTATTCTTCAATCGTGTTATATATTTTACATAAGAAACGTATATTTTCTCTAATTTAAATTAATAAACAAAAATTCCAACCGAATAAATTCATGTATTTTATTGGGAATAATTAAAATTCTATTAAATATGAGAACCAATACCTTATATCTAAATCTAATGATATAATTTACAGCCTATAATACTGACAAATCTTATTAATTAAATTATATAAATAAGCATTAGTTCTTAAGAAATTATATAATATTTTAAATAATTCTTAGATAAATAAACTTAATATAGTAATTTTTATGTAAAGAATAAATATAAAAATTAATGAATTTTTTTAAAATAAGCACTTTATTAATTAAATTAAAACTGAATAGAAAGCTGTGGAAATGAAACCAATAAGTAATATATTGAATCGAATTCGACAGTAGAATACTTATTAAATATTAATACTCTAGGAAGAAATTGTGGATAAGGACAATAGAGAAAAGAAATGATCGAATTATTGTCTGGAAAGACATCAAAATGTAATATGACCATTGAAAGACTTTTGTATAAGCATTTTTTTTTTAACGTTCGTACATAAAATTATTGATAAGTCTATGAAAGTCGTAAAATGAATGGTGACTAATGTAATATTTTCATTAAAATTTCACACTAGTTACGTTTCTTATCAATAATAACTATCGTGTTTATGTTCATTCTAATTATATAACTGATTTCTAAGCTACTGGAATAAAATTACAATATTTTTTTTCTTTAAATAAATGAAAAATATGTGTATACAAATATGTAATCAAAACTTTTAATTAGATTTTTCATCGCGAGGTTTACCGAATCCTTAAAAGTCTTATCTGGAATTTTCTAATTATAAAATTTCCAAATGACTTTTTTTTTTTTTTTTTAAATTATAACAAATAGCTGTTTGTTTATGAATAATTTTCTGAAGAATTAAAAAAAAAGTATTTTTACAGAATTTAATTCGTCTGTAGATGAAAAAAAGAAACTTATATATCTGCCATTTCTCTGCTGTATTATTATTTACTTAAGAGTTTGCTGATGGAGGAGACATTAAGATGCCCTTAATGTCAAAATTTGCAGCATCCTGAGCAAACACCTGTCATTTCAATTGGATTCTAAATTTAAAGCATTATTCTCAGATTTCTTCTTCTTTTTTTTTAAATATCCGTGATCTCCGTGCACGAACAATTACGAAATTACGGGTAAATTAAGTTAGAGAATTGTTTTTAAAAATCTTTTTAATTTTTTCGAAAAATCTTATACTAATTCATTTAATTTCCTTTTCAACTCATTAAATTTCGTATACGTAGAGAAAAGACTATATGCTTGGTACTTTTCCGCGTTGCTTCGGGGCTTCGAATGTTTCTTTCTTACAAATTTAATTAGTGAGAAGTTTATATTTGATTAATTTGTCCTACATAATTTTAGTTCAGAAATCAAATCATGAACAGTTGGTAAATTTTTCCAGACTAGACGTCGATTCATTCTCTAGAGAAGTAGTTTAGAAGGGAATAACAAATTTCTCGTGTCTGCTTCGGATTAACGCTTTATGGCACCTAGAATATGAAACTGGAGAGCAATAAAATACAACAGGGGTTGCTTAATAGCTGTCTGGTTGATTTAACAATGCGCCTCATAAACATTGTGTGTATTCTATACTCTGCAAAGTACAGGTGTTTCGACATCAAACTTCCTTTATTATTACCAAAAACACAAGAAGTTTGTAGGTTTCTTATCGCTTTTTATTCTTTTTCATTTTGATATCGATGTGTGAAAGAATTTTTATTGTTTCTTTAAACAATACTCTACAGGAGCACAATGTCCATGCTTATTCCAAGTCTTTTTAAAAAAGAATTATAAACTTATTAATTAATAAAGTAAGTTTGGTCATAATTCTCTTCAAATAAAATTTCTTTATTTATTATTTTGCGTTCTCAAATTCGTATTAAGTTTCTAATTTAATTTAAATATTAAAAGCTATTAAAGTAATAAAAAAAATCGATAATTTCAAAACATTAACAATATAATAAAGATCAATTTCTCTATATTATCTTCGAGTTAAATTTTCCCTAAAGACAAAAATTAAGAAAAAAATAATAATTCAATTTCATTATTTAATTTTCTTACTTTTTGAATAAATAAATCAGTCCATTATCTAGAAAATATTATTTTAAAAGTGGGAAGGATTTTATTCTTTTAAAAGGAATATTTAATTTATAATAGCAAATTAATTTTCTTTTCCAAGTTGGAGAAAGATCAATTTTAATCTTAGAAATATGCTTTCGGCTTTGTTTGATGAAATTTGGATTTGTATTACCTGAAATTATAATTCAAATCATCTAGCCGAGAGTCAATTACAGATATAATTGTTACATTAAGTACAGTACAATTATGCCCGTCCTGGATATAAGTGCATTTCCTTTTGATAACGCAACACGATTCGAAACTTTCTTATAAAGTTTTCCTAGATATTAGGTTATTCAAAGTAAACGAAGAATGACAAAATAAATACAGCAGACTCTCGTTAATCCGGTCTTTCAATTAGCTGGCATGGTGATCGCCCGTGCTCTTCCGTTTCCACGAAAATATTAGTCGTGTCATACATCCCGTTTTCCTGTTTACTCGGGTTTCATTTCTGTGTACAGTATTACATTTCGGCGCGCCATATTATTTACCCGCCTGCCGCCAAAAAGTATCAGTACCGAAAGGCGACGGGACACTCAAAAAAGCCTTTAGGCAGGCTTTAAGAGTACTCTCGGTAATCCGGTACGTTTGCTAATCTGGCAAACCTCCGGGCAAGGAATGGCCGGGATTAGCAAGAGTGTATTGTATCGCTTACTTGTCTCATATTTTTGTTATCGTCATTAATGTTAAATGTTTAAATTAAAAAATCAAAATATATGAAAAGAAAACTCGTACCAATTTATTTCAAACTTATTACAGTGAAACCTGCTAATGTGACCACTGAAGAGGGACCAGTTCAAAGTGTCCAACTTACACAGTTTTCATTGTATTACGAAAACTGTATGAAGAAATAATTGTACTGTACCTCCCGAAGATAAATACGAATCAAACGAATAAATATTAAACGGATTCCTAGATTCTATTAAATTTAATTGTATTAATATCATACGGAATGATTCATACTTTATTTTCAAAATTTATCAGATTTTTTCATGAATTATGTCGGTCCATTTAACCTGCTGCATGTTCTAGTCGTTAGCTTCTGTCTGTTTCGGTTACTCCAATAAAACCTTTCGCTTGTAATTACATAAAACCTTAGAAATTTTGAATATTATTTACAGAGTCGAGTTTACGTATAAGCTAAACAAGCTACAGCTTAAGGCCTGGCGTTACAAGGATCTCAAAAACAGGTTATACGTATTGCTCATTATTATTTGGCGAAGGAGGAATGGAGTACTGCATGTTGTAGCACAGAACACAAGTCTAAATTCTGTTATGACTATTTATTCTATGCAATTTTTAATTCATTCGATACAAAACTTGCTTTTAGAAATTACATGTATTACAGGCCCGTATATCAGCAAAGGAAAATTGTAAACAAATAAATTATTTATTATTTAAAATTAATGAATTTTATTATATATAGATTACACATATGTATAACATATTGTTAATTTATAAATTAAGAGAAAGTAAATAAATAACACTATTTGAAATATATTTAAATTATAAATACAGCGAGTTACTTCCAGATTTTACATTGTAAACAAACGTATTTGCATTATGTTACAGTAAATAACACTGGTTTACATCAAGTTTGCTGATTTCAAGATGACAATTGATTATTAGTAATTCGAGGGTGTTAAACCTAAAAATCATATCCGTTTTTCTCAATTACGTCGGGTTTCCCAACAAAATGGCGAAGAAGGTAAGTGAAAGTAATGTTACATGCCACGTTATTAATGCTTTGGTCAGAAAAAAAGCCTCAGTTTTGGAATCCTAATGATGTGGCGAGAGCAACAAAACCGTGTTTATGACTGTTATCTTTGTATAGTGAATGTATTAGTCTTTAATAAAAAGTTGAAACATTACGTACAATATCCTAACTTACTCTGTACCAGAAGACCCATTCCTCACTGCAATGAAATACCTATAATCCTCTATAATCACCAAATCTGCAAGTTCAAACAATGAAGATTCAAGTATCCCTTCAAATACAGATATTAATGGTTAGGACTTTGTGTTGTCAGGCGATGAAACCAGAAGGTGCAAGCCTATTCACTCACATTGAGTTGAATGATCTTTATCTGATCTTTAACATCATGAACAGCACGAAGAAGGATGTTTGGTGTGCATTTTCTGATGTTGTTACAAACTTTCTTGGCAACTTCACAGCAGACAACTACAAGGTTCTGGTTGAAATTTTGTTGACAGCTTTCAGAGGTTAGGAGTAAACATGAGTGTCAAGATGCAATTCCTGCACAGCCACATAAACATCTTTCCTTCAAATCTTGGTTCCGTAAGTAAAATGCAAGGCGAGTGCTTCCTCCAAGATATAAAGGTCTTGGAACACTGATATCAAGGTAGATGAAACACAAACATGATAGCAGACTATTCTTTGTGCTAGCTGTGCAACACTACCGATACCACACACTTCAGAAAATTAAAGAAGAGAAAGTTCTTGCCTGGTTAAGTACAGAACATACACATTTTGTTTACTCTTATGAATAGAAAATTATCTTTTTGTAGTAATAATATAGTCGTAAGTAGTTTGTTATGTGTGAGGAGATTTGTGAACTATCGACATATCACTGAAACTTGTGTGAATGAATAAGTGTTAATTGTAAAAAACTGTCAAGCGATACATAATTTCTCATTGTATATCTAGAATCAGCATCCTAAAATTGTGTAAATTTAATTAAAACATCAGCAATAAGTTTTTTAAATGTGTAAACCAGCTCGCTAAGTCATCCAATCAATTCAGATAATGTCAGAGTTTCTCGTTAGCAGAAAATTGTTGGAAGAAGTTCGAAGATGCGTGCTGATAATATGCAGTTTTACGCTTGGTTGTATTGATATGGTAAAAGTTAACTGCTGTTATTCAGAACAGCAAAGTTGTGTATAGTTCATTATTCTAACAATTACTAGTTTAGTATAAAAATATTTATTCTGCTTTAATGTTTTCTTTGTCCATTAAATGATAACGTTTAATTTAGTAATTGTATTCGTTTCTGATAACGTTTTAGAACTTAAACACAATATTTGCTATTCATTTGTGCATAAAAATTATTTATCAAATAATTTATTTTTGTAAACGCTTACGTTGAATTGAAAATGCTAATAAATTATTTAATATTTGAGCGAGTTTTGTTTAATGAAAATTTAAGTAAGATATAACACGGAGAAAAATGAAGTATTGTTTCTTCTTCTTGATTCTATGTTCTGAAAAAATTCTTTGATAATAACAATAGATAAAAATGTTTGTTCACGTTTCGAACAGAAATGTAACAAGGACACCGTGCGACTTTGTTGTGTTGCGTTTTTGTAATTAAAATTTAAATTATCAATAGCACATATAAATTATCTTTCGCTCCATCTAACCCGAGCGCTGACACAAATATATAAGGACGTATGTGTATGGATGTATGTGTGACAGTGAGAGAAAAAGATATTGTGTGTATGTGATCAGAAGAAAACGGTTGCTGGCCGTACAAGAAGGCAATCCTTACACTTGTCGTCTACACAGAGGCGATCCTTACATTCTCCCTGTGTCGATTGCTTGTTCTTTTATTTTGTTCGTTTCTGCCACCCATTTTCCATTAGGCGCGCGCAATGCAGGAATTTTTTTTTTTAATTTTTGTCCCCTAAATTCTGTTAAGCGAAGTCAATTACGTCAGAAAACATGGAGATTGTCGCTTCGACCCCATTGCATTCCGAAAATGAAATCATGCACCTCTATTTTTATTACATTTTTGGGGAATCCTCATCGNACATTCATATATTTAAGATTAATGTCGTATGTATCAAATATTTAATTACGTTCATATGGACTACAGATTTCTTTTTCGATAAATCGAAAAATAAATTTCAATATATATATATAGGCCTATATTAAATAAATAATGTTAATGTAGAAGATTTTCAAAAATAAGAGGAAAATAATAAATAATTCTTAAAGTAAATAAAATAAAAATAACGAATAAATATCTATATATAAATCTTTAAAACGTGGCTTATTAAATATTTAAAAAAATAATAATAATATTCTGATGGAATAGTATAAAAAAGTGACATTCAAATTTAAGAAGATAAAATAATAATAATAATTATAATAATAAAAGGAAATTTCAGATAAAAAATTAAAGATATCGATTATATAAAAATTCTTTATTAAAGTTATGCATAGCGAACATATTTTTTCTTCTTTCCTGAAAATTTATATATAGAAAATAATATACATTGTCAGAAGTAAAACAATATGAAAAGTTTCTGATCTGAAAACAATGAAAACAATATTTTCTGTAGCGAAATTTTATATTTTGTAAAGAGAAAACTCGTAAAAGTAGAATCGAACAAGTATAAAAGAAATTTTAAAACTAAAGTAGTAAGTCATATATTTTCTGTTTCTGTTTTTGATATATTATATGTACCTAAGAGCCTTTGCATTCTACAAATTTCCCAACCATGAAACGTTATGGAAAATTCTCATATTCTAGCAAACGGCAGATTTATGCCTACTAAACTCGGTGTAAATATTAAATTATTAAGTGTATCCCGGAAGAGACGATTTCTACTTTTAGTTCGTAATTTTCTATCCAGCATTAAAAAGAAATGTAATATAGCTCTTCCTTCTCTCTCTCTCTCTCTCTTTTTTTAATGTAAAATTCCCCGAATATCTGTTTCGTCTTGAAATAATGTATAAATAATTGAAACTTATTATAGCTTACCTAGAAGAAATTTTAGATTTTTTTTTTAATATGAAAAAAAAATCACTTATTTTTATTAATAAATTATGCAAAGAATATAGATGCATTAAAATATCGTGAATTATTCACCTTTTATATTAATAATCCATTAAAAAAAAAACTAGGTAAGAGTTGAACAGTTATGCAATTGCTTATTCCATTTTATAATATAAATATATACAAGTTCGCATACAAACACAATTTTCTTAAAATAGGTCAAAGGAATGAAAAATTGTGCTTAAAATGAAATTGCAATACTTTATTCTTTCGAACGTGGTCAGTTCTAAGAGTTTATTCTGGCACAAGTGAATTTATATCAAATAATTTTTCAGGTTCACTTTCAACTTCTTAGCAGAAGATAAAAATTGACTTTTAGGATCAATAAGACATCGTCTAACAGACTGGATGTCGTCAGTGTCAACACTTGTCATTTCTAGATGGAATTTTAAAGTTTCCTTTAACTATAATCAATTAGAAAATAACCGTTTCATTTACGTTGCAAATATATATATATATAATACAGGGTTTCTATCAAATTGCTATTGAAAATTTAAAATACGAAATTCACTATGCGGTAAATATTTATTTGAAGGAATAATGATCAATTTTTACTCGGAAAGAACTTAAATGCGATAAAATCTTCAGTTTTCTAAATAGATCCAAAATGCATTTTCTGACCGAACCGCATCTCATTATAAAGGCAATCTCTGAAAATTTTTTAAGTTAATTCATTCAAAAAATAAAAAAAATAAATAAAAGAATTTTTCTAGCTACTTGATTCACAATTTATTTTTCCTTCTGCGATAAAATGCTTTTTGGTACAAAGTTTTTCTTCTGGTGTTGAAATAAAACCGAGCAAGATATTAGCAAAAGCAGAAGTAACTTTTTTCTTTTATTATTTTATTTTTAAATTTATCCATTTCTCGTATGTCAAAAATAAATATTAAAACAACTGCAATTTTTCTACAAGACATAACATTTTAAAAAACAAGACAAAGTTTTCAAAATTTTAATAAAATTTTTAAATTTCTTAAATTCTTTACGCAGTTATCATATAGGACAACAAAGTTTAAATTTAATTCAACCAAAATGTGTATTATATTCTATAGAATTAGTTAATTAATTCTGATATATTTATTATATTAATTAATTAAATCATTCTTCGATAGACCTATGTTATACTGTAAATTGAATCTTTGTTATCCTTAGATATTAACAATCTGAAGATTTATCATTAGATAATAAATAAAGCGTAATGGAAATAAATATAAAAATAAATTACGGAGAATAAGCATAAAATATTTAATTATTCGCAGTAGAAATTAGTCGAAAGTATCATTTATGGCTGTACAGTTGCACCAAAAATTAACGTGTATAATAATGATTATTTAATCTTTGATCAAAGGAGATTGCAAAGCATATAACATGGATGCTTTTAACTTTTCGTCTAAACACTTTTTTAAATAAATTAATAAAATTAGTCATCTACTCCCTTTTAACAATCTAAATATTCTTCACGTTAATTTCCTTTTTACTTTTCCTTTCATTATTTACGGTACTTAGCTTCATCGCATTATCCAAATCAATTCATCTAATTATTAGATCATTATATCTTTACTTAATCTCATCCAATTATGTGATTTGTAGAATCATCTCTGGGAAAAATTTCTACATATAATCTCAAATTACATTTAAATGCATGAATATATAAATGTATAGCAGAATTCTTTTACAGAATTTTTCTTTACGTGACATTCAGCTTCTAGTCTCTGTTTTAATTAAGAATTTAAATAAATAAATTTTAAAAATTCCTTCAAAATATATTACATTTTTAATAAAGTTCTGAAGTAAAAATTAATCATTTTAAACAAATTATATACAATGTAAAGTTAATGTATAAGCATAATAAATAAGAATATTTTTTTTTTCGATAAAAAATAAGCATGGCACTTTGTTAAATTTACATAATCAGAACCGATGAGAAGTTCTTTAAGACTTATTAAAATTATAGATTTTTCCTATAAATATTTATGTATTGATAAAAGTATCAGAAATGAGTAAACATTAAAGGAACGAGTAGATGGAGTGCTTCTAAACGACGTTTAATGTTCACGAGTGAATCAAATCGGGCAAGCATGAAATGAACTTGTTACGAATAATCTAAATAGAATTTAACAAAATAGATATCCTTTTACGTTTGTAAAACTTGGAAATTGGTTTGTAGATTCGTACCGGATCAACACGCAAGACAGCACACGTTAATAGATATCCTGTCTTACATTCAATCTTCCATCATAACGAATGCACCAATGCCGATTTTTCTTTTATATTTTAATACACGTCTATAGCTAGAAGATATTAAAATAATATATATATATATTAAACGGTAATAGAAAACTGTAGGCAAGAAAGAAATTTTCTAAAGAGAAATGACTTTTTATATAAAATTAAAAGTTTCATCCAGTTGCTCCCTATATATAAATGTCGTGTAAGAATGTGATAGAGTTTTAGAGATTCTAGAAACAGATTAATGTTTTCTAGAAGTTTGAGTAGTTTGTTTGAACTTTTCTGAAGAAAAAGAAAATCTAAAAATAAAAAAATAAATCAATATTTTGAACATTTAAATTTTTTTTTAATACTTTTAAGAAACTCATTCCGGATATCGGAAAACAACTTACCGAATTTTTTAATATAAAAAAACCGAAATTGAGCGATGGAGAAATATCGCAAACATTAAAATTGTGCATTATTTTTATTTATTTTTAAATCAGCTACACCCATCGGTGGATGGAGGAGAGATTTAATAATAAATCACGTCGAATAACCATTATCTGTGCCTTGACACGCACTCGAAACTCTCGAGCATTTTGGTTCTTTATCTCGACCCAGTCCACACGTCGCTTGTAACATTAGAAAACTTTAACGTAGTTTTAATTCAACCTATAAAATTTTATATCCATGATCGATTCTACTCTCTTCTTTTATATAATGGAAGTATAAATTGCAGTTTTATCTGTTGGACGACTTCGTCCGGACCTATCCTGTTGGATGAAAATGTGAGGTGTTGGAGAATAGATTGGTTTTCTAGTAGAGCATCTCCTCTTTCTACTATCGAAATGAAAAAGTCAAAAAGGCAACAACTAACAATAATGGATGACTAACAACATCTTAAAGATTTTATCCAGCGTATTTTGGTAAAATATTCATCTACATATATTTATTTTAAATGCAGTTTTGCATCTGTTTTCTCTGTTTTCTCCTCTTGTTGATGCACCTTCGTCGACATCTGTTTTTGAAAGATCTTCGGTTGAATTACGACAACCTTCGAGCTGTCTTTAACAGACTTCTCTTGACTAATGGATGTCGTTTATATGTCTATTTTGGCAATTCGGCTGTATTAAAGTAAACCGGACTGTATAAATAATTGTCGTTTCATTAAATAATTAACCAATTTAAATACGTTTGCTAATACTAGATAGAAAAAAAGCATTATTAAAAAATCATACAGTTAACAAGAAAACCTAATTTGTAGATCTCGCATAAAGTACCTTTGATCCTTTAAGAGCTAAGTAAGCGTTTTTATTCTTTTGGATATTCAGCCATCGTCTCAATTTATGACAGCTCGGGGGATCAATGTATCAATTTTTACTTGACATCACCAATTCGTTATTAATCCTGGCAATTGTTCTTAGATCTTTTTAAATTTTTCATGGTTGTAGATTTCTTCGGATGCTTAATGACCAATAAATTAGTTTTATTAGTCGAGGGAGTTTATAAATTCGGCGAAAAGATCATTCATCTATCTTCTTTTATTCTTCATAAAATCCGTTTCTACTTTCTTCTTCAGTTTCCAAAGATATTCGCCTGTATAGTTTTTCCTCTTTTTAATTTCCATGTAGATAATGGTGTCCTCTTTTTGACATTTATCATTATTAAAAGTTTAAAGGAACGGAATTTATAAATTTTAAATTATCTCTGGTGTGATATTCTATATTTAGCTCTTTGTCATCCGTCGAGCGTAAATTAAATTGCGAAATGCGAATATTGTCGAATATTTTCTAATCCAAACATGTTTCCGGAAATGACTTTTCTTATCAATGCTTTTCGATTTTCTGAAAGAATTAATAAAATATTTTTTTTTCCTCATTTTTTTAACAAGTCGTCGTATTTGATGTTAATGAACTGTCGCTTCTATTAAAACCGAAAAGAGAGAGGAAAATTAATTAATGGTTTGCTAAAATTCTGTTTGATGTTCTTCTCTCTTCTATAAATATTTTCCATAAAAGTAGATGGAAAGTTAAAGGTGTTAAGTGGACATTTGCCACATTTACAGTTGGAGCACGTCCATTGACAAAAGCTGAGGAAATACAGACAAGATAATTGAATAAAGGAAAACGTAATTTGTAATTAAATTAGTCAACGATTATATAAATGTTTAACAAAAGAATTAAACTCTATTCGTGGGATTTCTATGCTCTTTCAAATTTGTTGATTTAACTTAAAATTGTTAGTCAGCACCCAAATTGGATCCCGTCTTCTTCCCATTTTCTTATCTGTCAACCATTCTATCGTTATTTGTACACGAATAAGCTTTTACTAGGAATTTTAATCCAAATAATTTTTTACACTAATTTTAATTGAATTTCCCCGTAAAAATTAATTATTCATAATATATTTTCTTTAAATACAAATTTTAATTGTTTAAGATAAGTTGAAAGCTTATTAATTACGCTTAACTCCATTTTAAAATAGATTAACATGCATCGTTTAAGTTTAAGAAATTTAATTTATATATATATTTATATATTACTTTTTTCAAATGCTAATTTATATGCAAATTTATAGTTAAACGTAGAGTTATGCAAATCTGTTGGCAGCTACTAACGTAGGATGTCGATAGCCATTGTACTGTACTGTACAGTACACTGTACGTTCTCATCATCCCATGTTAAAAAGTTGAATATATATTAAAGGTTTATCCTTAAAAATTAAACGATGTCTTCAAATTTTGCAGTTATTATTAAAGGCTAATCATTGTATATTAAGAATTAACACTGTGTGAATTTTATATTATGTTTAATTTTATAAGTACTCACATTAAGAAAACATGATATATTTTTTTTATGTAATTCATTACATTTGATATTATAACTTCTCTTACATTCATAATTACAATCCAGAATCAATAGTCGGAGTCAGATTGAATGTTACTTAACACCCGCCTTCTGATGCTGGATGTGAATACTGATCTTATGTTAATAAAATAGTTGGAAAGAGAACATTGGCAAATTCATTATTTTATATGATTTTGAACTCCAGAGACTTATAGAAACTGTTCGTCGGTTTCGCATTCAATTTATTTTGTGCCTAGATAAGTTTTTGGCAGTTAAACTTACAGTTTCGTTGCGAAGCCGATTTATTTCGGAGTCACGTATGTTAAGATTAAAATCGAATAATAAATTTCGCAACTTAAACGCTATGCTATTTTCCAACAGAATTCCAAAGAGGCCTATAAATATACATTCTATGTTGTACTGTACGTTTCAGTATTTGCGAAATAGTGTATTCTGCTAAATCGTCGCCTACAATGCATTTACAGTGAACAATAGAAATCCCACTGACCACGAATCAATATTTAAAAAAAATTTTTTTTTATTGATTTCTCGCATAATTCTTATAACAATTATACAATTTTAATTTTATAGAAAAATGTAATAAAATTTTTCTTCGCGTATACAAATTAACAAGTAAGTTAAAAGTGGAGATGTATTTTTTTTTTTAAATATTTATATAAATATAAATAAATTAGGTATTTACTGCATAAATTAAAACGTTTGTAGGTCAGCGAGAATATCTTAAAAATTTCAAATGCTTTTAATGGTATCGCGAGAATTTTGTGGAAAAGATTAAGGAAATTCTTAAAGATTTATATCCATTAATATCCAACAGAATTAAGTCGTTATGTTAGCTTATTATCTTTTTAACTAGAAAAAAATATCTTCAGTATTTTAATAGAAGATTAAAGAGAATCTTTTTAAGAAAAAAAAATGAAATTTGTTATTTTTGTTTTGATTTTTCGCGAAGTTTTTATCTTTAATTGACTTTATTATCGTGCCTTTGGATCGGATGGCCTTAATTAGTCGAAAACTCAATTAGGGGAACTCCACCCCAATGAATCGCCAATATGAGTGATGGATAGAGGTTAGAAAGGAAACAATGGCACGTTCTGAAGACCCACGAAAGTTTTCTCTAGCCGCCAGAGATCCGGATAAGATTTCAACTCAATTTCATTCGAATCGAAATCGAACCCGGATCCCTTACACCGAGAGAATGACTTATATTTGTGACCATCCGGTTGGCTCGTGTGACGATTTATTGGCCAGACAAGTCTAATAAAATTCATTTATATTTTATAGGAATTTACTTAATTCCGCCGACATGAATGGAAGATATAAAAATATGAAAATAAGTAACATGTGTTTAAAAATATTGATTTCAAAATTCTTGTCCAAAGTAAAGGAAGTTTATTAAGCGTTATTCAGTAGACTATTTTGTCAATCATATATAATTCAATGAAAGCTTTATACAGTTTTTTAATCAAATATCTTATTTTTTAATATATTTAGTAATAATAAAAATCTAGCAACGAGTTACCTAACTTTTCCGGCAAAAACATTTAAAATTGCGTATGGCGCTATCTATTATGATATTTTATTTTTATATAAGTAATTATTATAAAATGGCAAAAAGTTTAATTTTGAGGGTAAGGATGAGTTTTCTAAAAAAAAAATTGTTAAATGTTTATAACGAATAAAATCTCCATTAAGTTCGATCCCACTCGATATACGACATGTGACCACCTCTATCTCCCCATCCCGTCGACCTTTAACCACCAAAATTTAATAGCACCAATCTCCGAAATACACAAACTTCCCTGCAAAATTTCAGAAATTTACGACTAAAAGCACAGGAGTTATTAAGCTCCAAAGAGGATGAACAAAATCGTGCCCCATGCACACACACTAACATCCATACATACAGAAAAATTTCAGCATTTTTTGCATTTCTCGACATTTCAGGGTCATTTTTTTAAACCAATCTCCATACTTTCCCTCTGTTATAAAACATCCGTAAAAGTAAAAATTAATTTACACCATACACCTGCACTGTCACTAATCTTAATTATTGTTTAATATGTTAAATTAGCATATAGATACAACAGGGTATATTCACCTAAACTAGATTTTTATCATGTTTTCAGTGGCTAAGTGGAGTGAAGTTCAAATTTATTTACAGAAATGCGAAAGAATTTCGGCTAAGATTAAAAAGAAAAGTGAAGATCAGTGATAGTGTAGTCGATTTTGGATTCCCCAGACAATATACCTAAGCGATTCTGTACAGTTTTCTGATCAATAAGAACTTTTAAAGACAGATCCGACTCGCTTTCATCTAAATGAAAATAGACAAAAATTGTTTAGTAGAGGTGAGTCCAAATCGTTTTTCTACGACAGAAATTGATAGCATTGTGCGGTTTTTACAACTATTTTTATTACAGTAGTTTATTTTTTTTGGGGAATTTTTCTTCACGAGGTCTTCGCGTTATTGTCGTGACAGGACATCCTTACCTTTATTACTACATTATCCCTTATATTTAATTCTATAGAATTGTACCAAACAAATAAAAATAGTGAATTCGAAAATATAAAATGAAGTTGAAATCAAGGTTAAAAGAAGACAAATTTAGCTGTCATCGTATTAAATTACAGTAGTAACTATTGTTGAATATAAATGATGAAAGTATAGGCCTATTCCAAACAAATCAATATTTAACATTATATGTAAAATATATTTTTGTAAATTTATTTCTTGCATTCATAAAATTACCAAATATATGTCTTTTGATATCAATCATTCATATTTTCTTCTTTGCATCATTCCATGTGATGGTTTGATATCTTCGGGCGATCTATTTCCTGCTGAGCCTGGTTTTTCATTCTTTGTCAAACAATTCTTCAAAATATTAACATAGAAACAACCATTCTGTGTAACGTTTTTATATAAAATGCGAATACTCAAATTGTTTAATTATTTATTAAAGAAAAATTCATTTTAATAGATCCATTGGCAAAATTATATTTAAAATTCCTTTTCTAATCTCGTGAATATATTTTTGATCCTTTAGTCGAATTATCAAACGCGTATTTACTTAAAAACTTTTAATTTTATTCTGTTTTAGTAAAATAATATCTTCAGTAGATATTTTCTTATTTAAATGACGGAATTTTTCAAATATCAACTCAGAAAGAACTAAGAAACTTGATACTCTTTATTAATTATGGATATATCTTCGGTTTCAATTTTCAATTTAATTCGTTGTAGTGAAATGAATATTGTTTAATCTTTAATTTTAAAACTGTTGAGACTCTGACAAGCAAGATATTACCATCCCCATACAATACCTCTAAATAGTAATAATTTAAGAGCCGAATTTTTAGATTGTAAATAATGTTTTTAATGTAATATTGCATACAAACGGTTTTTAAAGTCTAATTAATTTAATTTTTTTTAATTTCAATAGAAATTAAAATTCTATTAATGCGGAAGGTACACTCGAAATACACCTAAAACAAGTTTTATACTTAGAATTTTTAAAGTTTTAAACCAGATAACTATGAATCTTTAATATTAATTTTAATATTACAGATTTACTCATATGGGCAAGTTAAACATTAATAAATTCTACATTAACTTAAATAAATTCTTCTAAACTATTTGCTTCTAACTGTCATCCAGTTTTTCCCTGATAATTCCTTTTCGTGAGCATCTGGGTAATTAACAGAAACTACAACGAAAATTTTATTTTCTTCATTAACTAAATTCCCGATGTCCAAAACTAAGTCCCGAAGGTGTGACAACATCGAATTCTCGCGGCTCGGAGTGCGAAGACGATCGACTCTCACAGGGTCCCTTCCTATGTGAATCGCTACTGGCATGTCACCTAGCTTCGGGTGATGTAACGATAATGTTCAACCCTCGAGACCAAATCGACAAATCGGTGAGAATCCTCTTTTCAGAACACGGACTCATATCGGACACTTTACGTGGGGAAGTCAAATCTTACCCTTCAACTCTGCATCCAAATAGGCGAACTGTGAATAGAAACTGCGGATTACTCGCACATTTAGAAAAGGAAGATTGAAAAGAAAAGACCAGGTAACACGCCAGAGAGTCTGCCTGTCCACCACAAATGCAAATGATCAACTTTTTTTCCGTTGTGCTAAAATATAAACAGTTTTATTTATGGTGTAGACCACGCCCAGACCAGCGCAACGCATCTCGTTAGTCAAGGGGCTAAACATCTTTTGGACGGAAAACCCAAAAGTGACCTCAAGCGTGATTCACGTGTCAAAGGATGTGCGAATCCTGCGTGACATCACACCTTTAAAAGTGGGATTTGTCATACAGCAAATGTTTGTATTTCTCAATAATATTCAAAAGAAAAACTTCTTTCTCTATATTATTATTAATATTTATTTTATCTATTAACATATAATAGATTAAGCCTACATCAACTTATATTACTTCATTTTTGTGTTATTTATAATAAGGAGGGAAACTTGTCTCCATACAAGTTATAGTCTTCGGATTATATATTAAAAGCGAATCAAAATATTAAACTATTCCACTATCTTATTTTGAAAAACACGTCCTCGTAAATTAAAAAACAAAATTTGAATCGATGAGAAATATATCAAATTATTAAAAAGTTATGCAGACATTTATAGACTCTTACGTAAAACTAATAAATTATAAAACACTAGGCTTATGATTTATAACTAATATTTTACTTCTAGTCTTTTAATTTAAACTTATGTTATGTTTTTTTATTTCTCAATTTTTGAAAGTGCTATCTTATAAATAATGAAAACGCTATTGCTGGCAATCTCTTACTCTTTCCAGTGATAAATGAGATGGGAATTTAAAAGACTAGTATCAAATATTATGAAACATTTTCTAAAGTATCGGTAAATAAAATATTTTGATTATTACACTAAAACCTAAGACTATAAATTAATTAAATAAAAAAGTCTTAAAAAGATAACGATTAAAAACTAGAATAGAAAAAGTATTATTTAGTTTTAATCTAAATTTGATGCTTGAAAGTGAAATAATCCTCATATAAAGCCGGTTACAGCCTGGAGAAAAGAAGTGAAAAGCCTTTTCAAATCTAGGAAAGATTGAATTAAGTCTTAGGAATAGAGTAAGGATAACCTCATTACACCAAAACCATTTTTCTATGACAGAGTTTCCAAATCTATAGATACTTTAAAGTCAGTTTTTTTTTTCTTCTCAAGACGTCCAAGAGGAATAGAGAAATAGGAGAAACATTCGAGAATTCAAGTGGCCGCTCTACAATTTTTACAAAGGAAATGATAGGTTCTTCAAAGTATATGTTTACAAAATCGTTTTGCTACTTCACCTTAGCATACACGTGGATGATATGAAAAGAACCACTTCGACCCGAGTCGGAAATAAGACACCAAAGCACAATCTGTTCTTCGGTATCTCGTTTCTACCCAAGTTATGACTCGCAAATCTTACACAAAAGTCATTATTAACAGAAGGAATAATACGCAGAAACTCATTTTGATATGATTATACCAATAAAAATCGATAAAAAAATACTAAAATCTTTAAAATTTTCATTAGAAGAGACTCTCTTATTCAATTAATAGTATAAGTTAAATATAATTTTATAACACGCTTATCATTATATAAATTTTGTTTATTAAAATCTCTTAAAATCAGAGGAATACTTTAAAATCTTTAAACAAAACGAGATACACAGATCAATTAGTTAGTCTAAGGATCATTATCTTTCATTACTTAGTTCCGAGACTAATTAATTCAAGATTAAATTTGTTACTTAAATTTTTTTTATATACTAGCGAAACGAATAAACAAAGTTATCTCGTATATTCTTCTATTTATTTTATATGCTAAATACTCGCATCTATATTTTATAGCTAAAGAATGGTGTAAATATCTCGTGAGGAAGTGATGCTGGTACTATGAAGTGTTACAAGAAATTTATTTAGTGAATAAAAGGAGCAATAGATAAACCTATCGCCTTATATTTTAAACAATTTATTCTAATTTGCTTCGCTGCAAGAGATGAAAAGGTCAATGAATCTCAAAGAATACAGAACCTATGTTTAGAATTTATTAGTTTTAAGATTATATTTGAAAACATAACATAGAAAAATTAGAGGAGAATAGGAATAAAATATTCCTATTCTCCTCTATACGTAGGATTAGATAGAAATATTTTATGATCAGAATATGTTCTATTATTGAAACCTAGCTTCGGGTGATGTAACGATAATGTTCAACCCTCGAGACCAAATCGACAAATCGGTGAGAATCCTCTTTTCAGAACACGGACTCATATCGGACANACACGTAAATGTTTCAGATGAACTCTTCCACATCTGGCTATAAAATTGCGATTTCTGATGTTGTACTGGAATTAATTCATTCGATAATCTAGCAAGATCATGAGCAATAATAATAATTTAATACAATAAAATGAAAGGTTATTGCATGGGAAGTGAATTCGGATGAATCACATTAATAAATGAGATTAAAATTTCCTCGATTCTTCGTCCGTATAATTTACCTATTCAACGAATAGGCAATTTATTTATAATATTTAATTATATTTGTATAAATATAGTTATTAGTAAATGCAATAAATGAGTAATTTGCAGTTCAATGAATCAAATAAGATTTTAATATATAAGAATATTATCGTCATTTTCGCTAGCCATATGCAATAGATACAGCATTAAATTATTATCGATCGTCTAAGCGGCATCTATAACTGTAAAATATGAATTTATTCCGTTAATATCCCTTATAAATTAATCATATTTTTATGACTGTATTTCCGTATCGTTAATTAACGAAAATTCTGCAACGAGTTGCGTAACTTTCCCTGCAAAAAAAGTTAAAATTGTGTGTGGCGCCATCTGTTACGAAATTTTATTAAAAATTTTATATTATTAATTATTATTATATGATAAAAAGCTTAATACGAGTTTCATAAAATTTATAAATGCTAATAACGAGTAAAGTCTTCATTAATTCCGACCCTACTCGAGATGCGACATGTGATCACGTTTATCTCCCCACCCCATCGACTTTTAACCATCAAAATTTAATAGCATTAATGTCCCTTAAACACAAACCTTCCTACAAAATTTCAGAAATTTTCCTCAAAAGGCACGAGAGTTATTAAGCTTCAAAGTGGGTGAACAAAATCATGCCTCCCCACAAATACAAACATTCATACGTCTTTTTTACAATTATTTACGTTCCAAAATTAAAAAAAAAATGTAAAAAGCTTGGGGGGGTCAGTTTTTGACCAATTGTCCTCTGTTATATATAACAGTCAGGAAAGTAAAATTACCTATTATTAAAATTGCTATTTTCTCATATAAGACGTAAGTTTATAAAACGAGCACGTAGAGCAAGGTTTAGAAAATATTCATATCTTTATATTTATGTAAGAAATAACGTTAAGAAGTCTCTCTGATGCGTAGAGATTCGGCAACTTGATATAAACAATGCTCTTTTGTTACAATAAAATCTACTCGGATCGATTTAGATAGTGATTTCTAGAAAAGTTCTGACTGTCCATTCAAGGCTCCCTTGCCAATTGGGCTAGCAATTTTATGTTTGGAAATAAAAATAATATCCTCTCTTTGTAAAATTTAAACATAACAGTCTGTTTGCAATTGTAAAATTCTATCCATCTCCACTTTGCTTCGTGCCTTTTATGTGCCAATTTAAATTATGTTTTTTTAAGTCAATTCACTTTAAAATATTTCAATGATGTAATTAAAAAGTATAAAATGTTCTCTCGATATTTATAGATTAATAAAATTATTTTATAGTTTCTTTTTTATTATTACAATAAATTATATTTATTTATTTAAAAAAATACACGTTATTAGGATTGTTAGTTAAAATTCCTCTTAGCTAAGACATTAAAGTAATTGGATGATAATTGCTATATTTATCTTTCCTCCGATTTACTTAACGTGTATTGGAAATTTTCGTATTGAGGACAAACTCTATTGCCCTAATGATTGGGAGAACACGGCTCCTACAACTTTCCATTTGTTAACAAAATTGATAAATGCACAGAATTAGAAGATAAATATAATAGTTATTGGCTCTAATTTTTATTCTCATAATTATCATTTACTCGAATTTAACTTTATTTTATTTAATTTTATTTTATTCATCTCGAATGGTAAATTATTCTAATTGAGCTTATACAAAATTAACATTATTAATGGATTTTTAATAAGAATTTCATNTAGAAAATTTTGTAAAATATTTCATCGATTGTTAAAATATCTACAGTTAAACCTCGATTTATCGCCTCCGAAATTCACACGAAAGTATTTATGTAATTCTACAGTAGAAATCTATTAAGAAACGAGCATAAATTAATTTTTCATATTCAAAAAGTATCGATAAATGCGTAAAATTATGGCCAAAAAATGAAATATTAAATGAATTTATTCGAAATTTTGTAAATTTATTTAAAATGCAAAGAAACGAGAAAAGTAATTACTCAGGATCGTTTCCTTAAATGAAAAATTAATACTTAAAACTCGGAATTAATGAAAAGAGAAAAATGTATAGATACATTACTAACAACTAAATGAGTTTTCATTTAAAACAAGCAAAAGAGAAACTCCCAAATATAACTTCTAATTATCATTATTCTTATCATTTACATTTAGCATCAATTACCGAGACAGAAATAAAGATTATTTGTTATAAATATAATAATTATGCGAACGGCCATCATTAATTATAAGTACTTATGCGGAAGGTGGACGACCGTTCCAGATATAAAAATCGTAATCATCACCCCCTTTTCTTCCTATCTTTATGTTTAAAATAAAGTTTAGAAGAGAAACTACTGTAATGTGATATCCCACATTCGGAACATCTCTCACAACGGCACAAATATAATTCAGTAGAGTAACACTTCGGGCATTCTTACAGAAAAATAACATATTTTTCGTCAGATAACTACAAAGATTCGCTGTTACCAGGGCAACCTACCATTGCCTAAAGAAGACATTAAGGTCATCACCAGAACGTATTCTTGCCCGATCGTTACTTCGTATTATATTTAGGTGCCCTTAACGGTTTGTATTGGCCATGACGGACTTGTTCGATGGTTCTATGGTGTCAATAAAGCATTTCATTTCGTAGTTCTCTGTAAACTTTCCTTTTCTTGGGCTTTTATCTATCTCTTCCGAGAATTTCCCATGGTTTTACAAGTAGAAATTCGTTTAAAATATTTCGCAACTTATCGAGTTTCGCACGCTGGTCTTTATTTATTAATCGATCTTTCGTAAGCGTTGAGTGACGTTAAAACATAAAGGAAAGCATATCGGGCGTTAAGCAGACTTGCCAAACACGTCATGGTTGAAAGTAACGGGATGGTTTTTCAGCCAGTTAAGCAAGTACAAGGGCGAAGAGAAGAAGAAAAAGAAAAAAAAAAGAAGGAAACTTTAAATGGCGGTGATCCAATCTTCAGACCAGAGATCCGTAGCTAGTTTTATGAGTCTTTTCGTCTGGCCACAGATTACGTGCCAGACTGAGGTGTTGTGCAGCTGGCTGATCGATAATAAAGTTATTATCACGGCCCAAACGCAGCCTTCCGGTTAGACCTATCTCACCCATAAATCTCATTTCCTCGTCCGATGTTAGACGAAGCGGACAATAGGTCACACCTCTTCTGACAGATGTCCAAGCCCTTCTTTTTTCTTGTAGATTGATACTGGCCAATATACCGCCGGGATGTACAGTACATCCTTCATTACTGTTAACTCCCATTTAATTCGTTAGAGATTTTGACTTGTCAAAACGGAACCCACCACTTTACGATAGGACGCACTTAAACTGCACCTTATCTCAATAATAACTTTCGCATTTTGCTAATAATGTTATTTCTATCAATAGAATAAGGCCTTATAAACTCGTTAAATTAAAATCTCCATATCTTCCATTTTATATTGTTAATATTTTGAATACGTTGTTCATCAAAATGTAATCAGACTCGGAAAGGGAAAGTAGCATTGTTCTCGAGCAACCGACTACACTTAACAACTTCCCTTTGAAATCCTACAGATGAAGTGTGCTGCGAAAAGCATTGAAGGAACAAAGAGTACTTGAAAATTCAACGTAGAAGATGTCGAATCATCTCGTTTAGATTCTAAAATGCCGAGATGAATAATTATATTTATAATTAGTCATTCACATGGGTTCGAGAGACTACGCAGGATGAATAAGTAGGCAATGGGATAGGCGGAAGAAGAGGTAAAAGAGGAAGAAAAAAATGCCCAGCGTAAATGACACCCATCGACATGATGATCCCAGTCGTAAGAACCGAGATACAAACCAATACATAAATCCATTTGTGATAATCTGATTGGCTAACGGCACTTTCTACGAAGATGAAACATTAAAGATTTTCCATCAACCAATCAGATAAACGAAAACTGCAAACACATTTACCTCGTATCTCGATTCCTATACATCGAACCACTGATATCGTCATTATTATATAATTTTAATTTTATTTTACATCTTTTTTTTCGGAGATANATATACGCTATATAAGAAGGATTTATATAGGCCTATATATATATAGCTACAGTTTCTAAACAAAGTGTAGATGCTTACCTTAATTCTATTTAGAAAATGCAGTTTTTATTAAGAGAATAAGAAAGGTCCATCTGTCTGATATTTGCTTTTTCTATTCCATCGAAATGGATGACCAATTCAAGAAATGGACGACCGGTGCAGAAACTAAAACCGAAAATTGACAACAATCGAGGAAGATAAAAGAGAAGATAACGGACTAGACTAGGAAGATTGAGGATAAGACTAATGATCGGTCCAAGGTGAAAAGAAAATGCTGAAAGTCAAACTAAATTCGAAACCAAAGAACAGAACAAACTGAACTTGTTTGAAATTGGGAGTGTGGAAATTCTATGTTTTTTCAAGGTTTACCTGCCAGAAAAAATGCGTTATTCCAGACGATTATGAGTGTATATTTGCTCTATTTGGGATGTATTCCGATAAAAATCTGTTAAACGAATATATTTTCAACAGAATTATGAAAATTTATTTAAAATTTGAACGTAAATGACATGATAAGGTATACTTTGACACGTTTTAGACTAATAGTTTTTCTGGTAATGCCAAAAACCTTCTCCTATAATTAAAGTATCTGAAATAATTACATCACTTTAGGTACTAAAACTATAATTAGGCATTAAAAACCATTAGAGCAAAGATTCCATATTTAGAATGTGCAGAGGGAATCCATAAATATCGCACTGAAATTTCTTTTAGATAAATTATTTAAACGTGAAATATAAATTAACTGATGAAAATAGTGAAATAAGAGATTACATTTTTTCTACTTAACTTATAAAATATTAATTTTCTGAAATTTATTTCGAAATACAAAAATAAAAACAACGCATTAATCTTTGAGAACGAAGCTGCGGCATTAAGATTGCACATGTTCGAGTTCTTTTTATTTTTATTTTTTCTTCCTTTCTTTCTTTCCTACCGCTCCTAAAACAGACAATACATCCTGCCACATTATTTTAATCATAAAAACAGAAAAAAGAAATATTTTATTTGTAAACGTAGAGTTGTATCTCCGAGTAATTCTTTCATTCTAAGGCAAGATTGATCGAAGAAGAAAGAAAAAAATTATACACCTGCAGACGTAGGGAGTTTCATAAACATTAAAAATTGCCTGGGAGGAGTCATAACTAATAGCCTAAAGAATAGGTTCCGATAATTGTCGTCGACATGAAAAGGAAATAGTCTAAACTCCAGGGTTAATTTATAAACTGCCGGTTCATTCTTTATATATTATTTTAAAAAATGGTAAAAATTCCGTAATTATCGTGCGTAAGTTGTTGCTATAAAAACAATTAAATTAACTCTAAATAGGAATCGAATCAATCGTCACTCGTAGATACTTTTATTGACACGATTCAATAGAAAAATTTCTCATAAAATTCATTCGTTTATTGATCGGAATAATATCGAAACAAAGAGATTCTAAATGTTTGTCCACAATGTTTGCATACGAATGGGGTACAACGGTTATAAACACACTTTGAATAACATTTGTGAAAATCGCAGGAACAAATTCACTAAAGACTTTAAATAAATAAAAGAAGGGACGAAAATAATAAAAAAAAAAGATAGAGACATTTTAGTATATTTGTAATATTTTGAAAAAATAAGTTTTAAATGTCAGAATGACTTATTTTGTCAGAATGGGTAATAACAGAGTAGAAAGGTTAGAAGAGAAACTGTAAAACATATTGATTTGCAACCGGTGAATAAACATAAATAGCTTCTTTCCGAATATCGGAATATATAAATAAAAAGGCAACACTTAGTCGTCTCGACGTGTCGTTTCTCTTTCCACTCGCAAAACAAAAACAAAGAAAAGAATATCGACAATTCGAAATTTTTCCATAAGAAAAAGCTGATATTTTTATAAAAATAACGCCTATAAATACTGACTGAATCAGAAATCGTTTGAATTGTTTCCACCGTAAAACCATCATTTCTAATACGAATTTTTCAAATATTTATCGTTTTAAGAAATTTAATATAATTTCAGTTGTTAATATTTTAAGAATTTTCCGCGCTATTATCTTAGTATTAATTACAATGAAATTTTCTAATATTTTAACGGAAAAATTTAAATAATTTCGTAAATTATTAATTTTAATTTACGAAATTTTGAAGATTTTTAATGCCGGAATTTCCCAATGTTAAATGTAAGGAAGAGCTGTTAGATATTATAAAATATCTCTTACTTTAACTATTTGTTATTCGAGTGGATGTACGAAAATAAGCTTAAATATCCATTCTAACCGTACATCACCGTGACAACAGAAACCACTACTTTTACCGCTTTTAATTCATATGCAAAGTAAATGTTTTTTACAAATTCGTATCCAAAAAACCAAGTTTCAGTCATTAACAAAGCAAATATCACATTCAATTCTCGTTGGCGCGACTATTTTTAGTAGAAAAAAACTGAAAAAATTTCAGAGATTTCTATATTTTTCACTCACATAAGGTACAAGTTAACATATACCGTGTGATCAAACGTCGATACCGAATCGAAACAGTCATTGAACTCTGCAAATACTCACACAGCTTTAACTCCCGATCGCATTTATTATAGAATGGCACCAACGATTCTCCAACGAGATAAATTAACAATCCGACAGATTTTTACATGCATTTATTTATTAGATTTCGTTAGTAAAAGAAGAAATTAATCACCATTGTGTTCGTCTTTATAGAAGAATGTTCGTTAGTTCGATTACAGGTAAATGTTTAATTTTACATCGGGCTTTCGTGAAATTTTAAGCAGCCTCAGGAAGCAAATACTCATCAAGATAATTGGTTGTTAGAAGCTTGCATTTGGCTACGACTCGAGCTTATTTAATAAATATTTCAGCTTTTGAAATAAATATGTCAGTGTATTACGAGGGGAGGCGAAGAGTCATTAATTGCGTGGCGTTAGATGATCCCCGAGGAGGAACTTGTGCTTCTACAAATAGCATATCATCAGTTAGGAAATGGAGAGATGAAAGTAACAGCAGCCTATTTCCTATTTCGCTCTGCATTTGATGGGATGCTTAAGAAGCAACCAGAGCCTAGAAAATGCCTTTTAACGATAGCTAGTCCTTTTAAGAGCATTGCATGCAAAGATCTCTTCAATAATTCTCTGGTGATACCTTGCCAGTTTATAGACGAATCGTACTTTATTCTTTACTCGAAAACTTTCGAAAACTTTGCAAATTTGAACCCCGCGCAATTTTCCAATATTTTAGGATATTTTTGAAAAATAATATATTCGGAGAATATTTCACGCAGAACTTATTTAAAATTTGAAAATCTCTTTAAAATAAATGGCTTACTGTCAAGAAATAATAATAATTTCTTCCCCATTTAATTCGAAAAAATCTCTTTTCGACTTGCAAAAATATATCCATCTTTTCTTAAATTGTGGCACTCCTTCACCAAATTAATTATCATTGTGTCTCTGTATAAAAATAATAAATGGTATTTTAAAAAAAAAAAACGCAATTTTTGAAATTACAATTTGATAAAAAGAATAAGATAAAAAAATGCAGAAACCGAAAGAAAATTGTTTCGTTTAAAGATCTCAACAAAATCTCTTTGAAATGATTTAGTAACCAGAAATTTCAAATATTACTTCGGAAGATTAACCTGAAGATTCGGAAGAGAAATTTCCTCCTCTGTTTTCTTCGATGATTAAGTTCGAAATAAATGATTCAATAGCAAAACCCTGCGGAAAATTAAAATAAAAAAACACAGGAGAAAATAAGAATTCCCAATATTAAATTATGCTCGGGAAACCAGCAATTTATCAAAATCAAAAGAAGATATTATCTGTTAAATATTCTTGTTATACAGCGGGATAAATAAAATACATAATTCAAAACCTATTTTTTCGTCGAAATTTCCTGATGAAGTGCACAGTTCGTCAGGAAAATTTTATTAACAGCCCGCTCTGCGGTAACGCGTGCCATCAACAGCCAAAAAATCCATGGTTTGGAACAAACAAGAAATTAGTTTTATCCGGAACGAAAGCAAAAACCCGATTTAATATGATTTTCGAATAAACTTGGTTTAGGTTAAGACCGACCGAAAGGACAACTTCGTTTATCTGATTAAGATAAAAGGTTTGAAGACGTTCTTCTCGAATAGGTCGTAAGAAACGGAAAAAAAAAAAATATATGAGGTAAGTTTAAAACGAACGAATAGCAAAACAGCGGAGAAGAGTCGAAGCGTGAAGTATGAAAATATTTATTTTCCTAACATAAAAACCTTAAACAATCTCACGAAACAAACTCCGAGCCTATCTTCTATGCTCGTTATCGACCGAGATGTATGAGTATATAATTAATTTTATTTATTTCCCGAGTCTAAAGGATTGTTAGATGTAATGAATCACCAGAAAACACGGGGAATTGTTCTGTATTTCGATAATGTCTGGATTTTTCGAGTGAGAGCCAGAAAATGAATATATATAGGGCCTATATATATAATCGTCTTGTGTAAAAGCCATCTTTACAAAAAGAAAACGTAAGGTCGAATTTAAAAAAACAAAATAGTTTTATCTGATGACCTTTCTGTAGCGAAGGCCTCGCATCTTTATACAATTTTCCACACGAGTTACTCGAATTCAATTCAAATTTATATTGTATAAAAAGTTTTATAAAGCGTCGTTTAATGTTTATAATAAACAGTTTTAATTATCGATACCAAAATTAATTAAAAAATATATATTTCTTTAAAATGATTACTTAATAACCCATCGGTTCGAACCTCCAATTACGGTCACCTCCCATACTTTTTCACCAAAGTTTCCTTTCGAAATTTGTAGAAAATAACCTCCAAACAACGACCATTTTTATGTTTCCATCGATGGTCGTTGTTCAGAGGTTCTACTGTATTTTATCAGCTTATACAAAATTTATAAATAATGATATATACTTTTTAAAGAAATAGCTTATTATTTTCTTAGGCATCATTAAGAAATTAATAAATAAATTTTAATTAATTATACAGTGTAAGAAGTAATATTTTTAAACTTGTTTGCTGCGAAATGAATTTGTTAACGAGCAAATATACGATAGTTTTATGTTTAAAATTTTCTTTATGAGTGAAGACATTTCCCCTAGACGGGGTCATAATGGTGCGATTTAATTTCCAAAAGCCGACATAAAAAAAGAAAAAAAGAAAGTAATCGACTGTTGTACACGAAAATAAAACGCTTAATTTATTTTCTAACAATTTACAAAAATTAATTACATTCTGTTATTAAAGAAGAAAAAAATGATTACTCACTTTTCCTAGCTTTTTTATGGTGTCATACAGGACACGGGCCCGTATATGTGGGACTGCCGTAGAGATAATATAAAAGGGAACGTCGGATTTTAGAAGATTCGTGACCGACAACTGGACAGACAACTCAATGAATAAGATTTAGCACAGGGACATCTTCCGGTCGTGTACAAGGACGATTATAATGCCAACCACGACAGCTTCCTGGATTATATATGGGTCAGTAGTGTCGTGGTTTGGTTGAAAACTCGATATTCGACCGGCCAGACTCGAAATCCCGACGTGAAAAGTTATTAAGAGGTTTATAGTACTCGAAATAAGGGAGGAAGAACAAAGGAGATTAAGCGTGGCATGGAGAAAAATCGTCAAACATTTTTAAGTTCTTTGAACTCATATACATTCAAGAAACGAAGATGCTTAAGCTGCGAGATAGTAAAATGCGCCGGTGTGCAATTAAATACTTGGAAAGTTTTTTAAACTGGTAATTCGGCATTTACATAATTAGTTTTATACGGCAACACTTGGAAAATCGTGATAGGCATTCCTCTTTTCAATAATCGAGTTTCGAGAAAGTATTGTCGCGCTTTATTACTCTGCCACCAACAAGTTTGGAGCTTGGTCCCACTTGCATTACCTCGACGAAGAAAGAAGCAACGAGCTACGTCCGGAAATGCATTCATTACAGCGAGTCTCGGGTCTATTTCCGCTTCCGGAAAGCAACCTCAGCCAAACTTCCGGTGAATGAAGACGAGGTAAATTAGTCACGTGAAATTTCCTTATATTTTACGTTGGCCAGAACAAGTATTTTATTCCATTACAAACCAGATAAACTTGCGAGAAGTTCTGCAACATTTATCGCACCGAAATATTTATAAGGAATAACAATTTGCCTGTTCGAAACTCGATATTACTCGTCTTCTTTTATTATTATTTTTTTTTAAATAGAGAATTCTAATATTTGACTTTTCGTCTTCACATAAAGCAAGACAAACTTTATAGGAAATTTCTGATATATAAATCTCCATATATACGATATATATAATACAAGTAGTATAACTTATCCCGTAAAATTCCTTTATCCCAGATCTAAAACACTCACTTAAAAAGTTATATGTACAGCAAGTAATTTATGGATTTTACTCTTGAAAGATGAGTTTGACAGCAATAACTTATCACTTAGTCACTCCCAGCTGACTTTACTGACGTTTATAACGTAGAGTAAAAACATTCGCTTTCGAATATCATATGAGATCGTATCTTTCAAATGAAATATGTTCTTTAATAGAGCAGATATCCAAGTTGTGTTGTTGACTGCGCCGGTGCCAAGGTAATCCAGAGATACGTTTATTTCCAAATATAAATCAAAACATGTTATCGCTTCGCATCCTACTTCCGTCCTGCATAAGAAGTCCTTTAAACCAAGCAAATCTGTCCTTAGCCAACTCTCTAACATTAACATCTCTTCCTCCTCTTTATACATATTTATGCCTCCAACGAATTTATTTATACCGTCGTAAAGTTTATAACTGAGTTTTTAAAATATAATTGAATTATTACGTTTCTTAACAATTAGTGTATCTGCGAGGAATTGCTAATTAAATTGTCAATTTTTTATAGGATAGAACATTTGAGCAAGTTCTAACCACACGAAGTAAATAGAAAAATGTAAAATATTATTTATTAAATGGAAAATTAAATTACAATGAGCGGAGAACTGAGATGAAAATGTAGAAAAGTCATAATAACCATCGAAGATATCTTTGAAATTCTTTAAAATATTTTAACGTATAGGTTTATTGCCGTCCGTAAACTAATGTTTATAGACCGATTCATCTAAAAAATCGAGTTAAAATACAAATAAAGACAAGAATATTTTGAATATCCTTAATTTAAATCTTAAAGAACATCAAGAATATTTAAAAATTATTCGATTTTAAAGCGACCAAGTCTCGGATTCACTTTTATTTCTGAAAAATTTCCTCTTGCAACTGGCGTTATGATGAGTCGTGAGCGGTGATTTTAAAAAAAAATCTTTTTAATAATNAACGAATTTATTTATACCGTCGTAAAGTTTATAACTGAGTTTTTAAAATATAATTGAATTATTACGTTTCTTAACAATTAGTGTATCTGCGAGGAATTGCTAATTAAATTGTCAATTTTTTATAGGATAGAACATTTGAGCAAGTTCTAACCACACGAAGTAAATAGAAAAATGTAAAATATTATTTATTAAATGGAAAATTAAATTACAATGAGCGGAGAACTGAGATGAAAATGTAGAAAAGTTATAATAACCATCGAAGATATCTTTGAAATTCTTTAAAATATTTTAACGTATAGGTTTATTGCCGTCCGTAAACTAATGTTTATAGACCGATTCATCTAAAAAATCGAGTTAAAATACAAATAAAGACAAGAATATTTTGAATATCCTTAATTTAAATCTTAAAGAACATCAAGAATATTTAAAAATTATTCGATTTTAAAGCGACCAAGTCTCGGATTCACTTTTATTTCTGAAAAATTTCCTCTTGCAACTGGCGTTATGATGAGTCGTGAGCGGTGATT
>NW_019384478.1:0-744 GCF_000671375.1 Centruroides sculpturatus
CTTGCATCTTCACAACAAGATGTTGAAGTCTGAGATCAAACAAGAATTATCAATATAATTAGAAATTGTCATTTAACATGCATAAAGATGGTAGTATTCAAACAAAAATGAATTAGTAACTATATTGACATATTACATCCAAATTTCCTGTCTAGTGCATATCTTACTTTTAATAATCTCTAATAATAAAAAAGAAATTTATTAAGTAATATTAAGTGCTTTAATTGAAGAAAACAAAATATTTTGATTTCCTAATTAATGTAATTGTTTAATACTGTTTCCAATTAAAGCAATTAAAAGCAAAAGTAGCTGTGCCTTTTCCTATGCTTTTCAATAACAATTTAATAATTTGTACATGTTTAAATGGAAATTTTTTCAGCAAATTGTAAAAATGTGTAGATAATCTGAAAATAAATAAATGATGATTTGAAAATATTCTTAATCCAAATATTTTTTGCACTTAAACAGTAACATTACAGTAGAGCGTCATTTATCCGAAAGAATTCTAGTCGGCAAATTTAAATTTTCACCAGTGCTGTGGCACTGCAATCTTTGGCTATGTTCTGGGCTACTCAAATATTTTACGTTTTTGATACTAAATTAACTTCTGAAGTATAATTTTTTATTGTTTTTATATTTTTCAATATATTTATTTTGTTTGTACAAAATAAAAAAATAATTTTTAACGATACAATAGTCTTCGTTAGGCTTAACATCGACGAAAATTCAACGCGAAGCGACACG
>NW_019384478.1:873-16605 GCF_000671375.1 Centruroides sculpturatus
ATATTTGCAACTGTTCGTTATTGAACGGCAAATCTGTCTTTTGTCTGATATTCAATGTTTATATTGCAGCTTTAAAAGATGACTATTGTTCATTATTTTTATCAAAATATTTCAAATTATACAGAATATTATAGAAGTTATTGTAAATAATGTGTAAATTTTTTTTCTTAAACTCTTTTAATCTCAAAATTTTTCTGCTGAATTTTCAATCTCTTACTCAAAATTTCTGTTTACTTTTGATATATATTTAGAAAAATTACTTTACATAAGAGTTTATCACACCAAGTAACCAATCTAACATATTTTAAAATTATGTACAGTACAGTAAAAATAAAAAATTTTAAAAATGTCTTAGATTGGTCACTCGATGTGATATACTCCTACGTAACTATATAACTACCTTTAACGTTATATAACTGCCTTTGTAGTTATATAAATCAAATACTACAATATAACGAACACTAAAGCGAAAAGCATAAAATGTGTTTGGTTATATCAGCCTTCCATTGTTACGTTTATCGCGGTACTTGAAAGATACGCAATAATACAAGTTCATCCATCAAGTAGTAAGCAATTAAATCAGCCATATAATATCTTAAAATATTTAAGATATCATTTTTTCCTTAATATTAACTCTAAGGAACTGTACCATTCGCAGCCGAATATTAAAACAGTAGAGCGTTGTTTATCCGAAGGTCGGTTATCCGAAGGAATTCCAGTCGACAAATTTAAATTTTCGCCAGTGCTGTGGCGCTGTAATCTTTGGCTATGTCTTCGGCTACTCAAATATTTTACGTTTTTGATACTAAATTAACTTCTGAAGTATAATTTTTTATTGTTTTTATATTTTTCAATATATTTATTTTGTTTGTACAAAATAAAAAAATAATTTTTAACGATACAATAGTCTTCGTTAGGCTTAACATCGACGAAAATTCAACGCAAAGCAACATGCAATGGAGAAAATTTTCAACATGTGATAGATTAATATATTTTTCCGTACATGATCGATTATCCAAAATATTGATTTTCCGAACAACCCCAGTCCCGAATTGATTCGGATAAATGACGCTCTATTGTATTTTAAAGATAGCAGTAACTGCTACCTTTAAGATTGGCAAAGAGTTTATTATGAAATTAAACATTTTTGGCCTAACTTCAGCAATTTTCAGCATCAAATGTAAGTTTTAAATAAAGTAGAATATTTTTATGCTTTAACTGGCAACATCTATATATGTAGTTAAGGTCCAAAGGTTATCAGCCAACCTACTTTGCACATGTCCAGAAAAATGTGAGTAGCAGTTTTGTGAAGCTTAATATTTGAGATATTAGCACTCTCAGTTTCATTCTTATACATTTGTTCCCATGCATCAGATAATGAGGCATAACATAACCTGTATACTATATCAAATTTCGAGTGCTGCATTGTGCAATGATAAAATTCTTTACAAAACAATGTCAAATGCAATCAGAAATTCATGCATGCCTTTGTAATGTCTATAGTGATACTTCTCTATCATATTTGATGGTAAAACAATGAACAAACTTTTAAAATTTTTTTATAAACTTGGATTTTTTTCACCTTGAAACTTTTTAAACTTGGTAGAGAATCTCTTGATGACAACCCGTGTAGTGGATGACTAACCACAGTGATCACTGAAGAAAACATTGCACTTACAAAGCGTTTTATAATTAATGTCTGAAAATGAACATTTCTGCAAAATTGACTTATGGAAAACAAGTTCTTCAAATTCTTCATAAACATTTGTTAATAAGCAAGGTCAGTGCCTGTTGGGTGTCCAGAATTATTTCAGTAATTCAGAAGCAACAGTGGTCAATTGTGCATGACAGCTTTTTGGAGCTCTGCAAAGAGAACAAGTAATAGTTCTGCAGTTCATTGTCATCAAGGTTGAGACCATGGTTCTATTCTATTATCTTATGTCAAAAGAGAATTGATGAAATGGCACCATGCACGGGAATCTTCTCTGAAGAAGGCAAAAGTGTCACAGTCAACAACGAAGGTAATAGCAATGATTTTCTGGAATTGCAAGGGTATTTTTATTGATTGATTTCAAGAAGAGAACTCCTACAGTAAATGTTAAATATAATGGTAATGAATGGTAAAACTCCAGGATGCCATAAAAAAAGGAGTGGGTAAACTTTCAAAAGGTGTGTGGATCCTGCACAACAATGTACCCATTTGTACTGCATTTCATGTGAAGGCTGCCATTAAAGATTGAGGCTCCACTGAATTTCTTCATCTACTATACCATCCCAACCTGACCCTGGGTGACTAATAATATTCTTGAAACTGAAGTCTGATCTTTGTAGACAAAAGTTTAACAGCAATGAAGACGTCCAGACAGCTATTTTTGACATTTTGAGGGCAAAGACCAAAAGTACTTTTTTGACTATAAATTTGTTAATTCTACATTATGAAAAAAAATATATATATATATATATATTTAATATAGTTTCCCTTTTATTGCAATACAAAGAAATATCAAATATATAAAAGATATATATATATATATATATATATATGTTTTATTTATTTGATACTTCTTTCTTACTCAGGCTGAAAACTTACTGTATCGTTGTCACTATCATTAATCAATGGTATTCACACACATTTACAACTCTAAATGTACAGAAGTTAAAAATATTCCATTTCTTAATAAATCCATTCATAACTTTAAAAATAGCAATGATTTTCTATCTTCATTAATTAAAAGATAATATGGTAAAACCTGTGTAAACTGGAACTCTANTAATCAATGGTATTCACACACATTTACAACTCTAAATGTACAGAAGTTAAAAATATTCCATTTCTTAATAAATCCATTCATAACTTTAAAAATAGCAATGATTTTCTATCTTCATTAATTAAAAGATAATATGGTAAAACCTGTGTAAACTGGAACTCTACAGTACCAAATTATTATTATCCCCCCCAGTTTGGCAAGTTTCAGTTTTGAACAGATTTTAGTATTAGTTTGAACATTAACTTTGATCTCTGTAATTATCAAAATACTAATTAACTTGGTTTTTAATATTGGGTACTAGTTACTTTTAAAAGTTACTAAATATTCTATACAAGACAAAAGATAACATTGTGTTATGGCTTATTCTCATTGCTTTCACAAATTACATAGTTCCTTGTTTTCAAGAACTCTGTTCTCAGAGACTCATTTGATTCTTGAATGTTCTATATTCTTAAAAATATTTGATTTTGCCCCTGGTTAATTCCAACAAAGATTAATATTAACAAAGATTTTGTGTCTGTATGTCTCCTTGTCACATGGCATTCATTTCTGTGATAAGGTTCAAAATTGTTCTTTGAATATACTTAGTTGTGTTCTGCAATGCATACCTGGAAACTATTTTACTTATTTGTCTATGAGTGGAATCTTAATTTTCCACTTTATCCAAATTAAGTTATTTTCTTTGTATCCAAAAACTTCTCCTATTTCCACATTGGATGGGTTTCTGGCTTATAAGAAATGCTCAAGTCTGAAGAATTTTTTCCAGAATTGATTCGGATAAATGACGCTCTATTGTATTTTAAAGATAGCAGTAACTGCTACCTTTAAGATTGGCAAAGAGTTTATTATGAAATTAAACATTTTTGGCCTAACTTCAGCAATTTTCAGCATCAAATGTAAGTTTTAAATAAAGTAGAATATTTTTATGCTTTAACTGGCAACATCTATATATGTAGTTAAGGTCCAAAGGTTATCAGCCAACCTACTTTGCACATGTCCAGAAAAATGTGAGTAGCAGTTTTGTGAAGCTTAATATTTGAGATATTAGCACTCTCAGTTTCATTCTTATACATTTGTTCCCATGCATCAGATAATGAGGCATAACATAACCTGTATACTATATCAAATTTCGAGTGCTGCATTGTGCAATGATAAAATTCTTTACAAAACAATGTCAGATGCAATCAGAAATTCATGCATGCCTTTGTAATGTCTATAGTGATACTTCTCTATCATATTTGATGGTAAAACAATGAACAAACTTTTTAAATTTTTTTATAAACTTGGATTTTTTTCACCTTGAAACTTTTTAAACTTGGTAGAGAATCTCTTGATGACAACCCGTGTAGTGGATGACTAACCACAGTGATCACTGAAGAAAACATTGCACTTACAAAGCGTTTTATAATTAATGTCTGAAAATGAACATTTCTGCAAAATTGACTTATGGAAAACAAGTTCTTCAAATTCTTCATAAACATTTGTTAATAAGCAAGGTCAGTGCCTGTTGGGTGTCCAGAATTATTTCAGTAATTCAGAAGCAACAGTGGTCAATTGTGCATGACAGCTTTTTGGAGCTCTGCAAAGAGAACAAGTAATAGTTCTGCAGTTCATTGTCATCAAGGTTGAGACCATGGTTCTATTCTATTATCTTATGTCAAAAGAGAATTGATGAAATGGCACCATGCACGGGAATCTTCTCTGAAGAAGGCAAAAGTGTCACAGTCAACAACGAAGGTAATAGCAATGATTTTCTGGAATTGCAAGGGTATTTTTATTGATTGATTTCAAGAAGAGAACTCCTACAGTAAATGTTAAATATAATGGTAATGAATGGTAAAACTCCAGGATGCCATAAAAAAAGGAGTGGGTAAACTTTCAAAAGGTGTGTGGATCCTGCACAACAATGTACCCATTTGTACTGCATTTCATGTGAAGGCTGCCATTAAAGATTGAGGCTCCACTGAATTTCTTCATCTACTATACCATCCCAACCTGACCCTGGGTGACTAATAATATTCTTGAAACTGAAGTCTGATCTTTGTAGACAAAAGTTTAACAGCAATGAAGACGTCCAGACAGCTATTTTTGACATTTTGAGGGCAAAGACCAAAAGTACTTTTTTGACTATAAATTTGTTAATTCTACATTATGAAAAAAAATATATATATATATATATATTTAATATAGTTTCCCTTTTATTGCAATACAAAGAAATATCAAATATATAAAAGATATATATATATATATGTTTTATTTATTTGATACTTCTTTCTTACTCAGGCTGAAAACTTACTGTATCGTTGTCACTATCATTAATCAATGGTATTCACACACATTTACAACTCTAAATGTACAGAAGTTAAAAATATTCCATTTCTTAATAAATCCATTCATAACTTTAAAAATAGCAATGATTTTCTATCTTCATTAATTAAAAGATAATATGGTAAAACCTGTGTAAACTGGAACTCTACAGTACCAAATTATTATTATCCCCCCCCATTTTGGCANTTCATCAGAAAATTCTTTCAAAATGTGCATCAACTGTGGTACATCATTTGTAATAAAGAAATAACTTTCTTTAGTAGACAATACATACAAGATGTGTCTTTTATACAATTTGTCCTTTCTCATGCAGATGAGAGATAAGACAATCCACAGCAGAGTCGACCTTTTATTTGAGGCTTCTCGTCTGCCTCCAAATGCAAAACAGTCCAATATTTCATCCTAGTGGTGGCAGCACAATTAAAATTAATTACAATTTTAAAATTAAGACAAGACAATTTAATTTCTAATAAATTTGGCTTAATTTTAAACATCCAGTTTTAAAACCTGAGGAAGAACACGGAAGGTGTTCAGAAAATGTTTGTGCGTTAATATTTTACAATTTCGCATCGGTTACAGGCTTGAGTAACTCGTAATTTTGTTTATACAACCTGGTGTGCTTGTAGTAGTTATTTACAGAAATATCAGAAAGAATCTGATCTTTGTATATGTTGAATTTTTTTTTTATCAGAATAAGTATTATGAATAAAGAAAATAAGGAATAAAATTATTATGGTATAACATTTTAAAAAAAATAAAAACTTAAATTTGCATTTTTGAAACAAATGTCCTGTTTTGCTTATAAGAGCATGCTTTTATGTATGCCAGCTTGTTTTGGCTATAAGAGCACTGTACTGTAAATGTAAATATATTAATACAGTAACTACTCAATAACATCTCTGTGGTAACCATAATTAAAAATAAAAAAATGCTTCCAATACTATAAAAGTTGTTTCATACAAACTTTTTTTTAGATACTTTGTGCATTATAGTGCCAATTTTGTCTCATCTACAAATGCATGTTCTTATATATGCAGAAATACAGTATATTTGCAACATTTCAAAAGCATTTTGTAATATCTTCTTAGATATTACAATATGTTTAAACAAATTAAGAATACTATAAATTAAAATTTTCATAAAATAATTCATTAAACAACAAATTATTAATAATTTAAAAACACAAACTCATAGATCACATAATTCATAGATTTCATTTACTATTTATTATTTCTGAATTAAACATTTGAATTAACTGAACACACTAGTGTTTTCAACTTTAAATATATAATATATTATATTATGTTGTACTAGTATTTAAATTTTTAAAAATATATTTGAATATTTGCATTAAGCTAATTTACTTTAAGCTATTTAATTAAGCTAAAAAATTATATATTTAAAAAATTTTTCAACTACTAACTTTTAAAAATCAAATCCTAAAAAGATTATATGAAGTCATTTAAATTCTATTAGAATGTCAATAAAATTTAAAGTTATAATTGCAATAGAATAATAATAGTGGTATTTTAAAGAATGATCTTAATACATAATAATTATCTAAATTTGAAACAGTAAATAAATATATTAAAATTATGAATTTTTAGTTCACATTTTATATATTATGTATATTAATTTGAAATTATTGCAAAATTCCAAAAATTAATTTATATGAATATATTAATTACCTAATTTAGGTTAAATTAAAAATAATTAAATTTTTAGTAAACATATACATGATGAAAATAATGAAATGAAAAAAAAATTAAGACATACAGCCATCAGTTTGGCCCTGGGCTTCGAATGCCCAACCTGACATATGGGAGTTGAAGACCTGCAAGGAGGACAAGTGGAACGGAAGCAAAATGCACACACACACAAAACACATATTTATACTAAGCATTTAACATTTTACAAAAACAAAATTAGTGCAATCAAACAAAAAGGATTTTAATCCTATTAAAGTTCTTAATTTACTTCATTAATAAAGTAAGGTACTTCATATTCAGTACTTTTTGTATTGTTGGTTTACTTTAATTTTAATGTTTTTACTTTCTTTTCCTCTTTTATTGAAAAAATATATAATAGATAAATGTCTCTTACTTAACAAAATGTTTCTGAATATGACAATAATAGTATTTTATTAGATTTTTATACTTTAAATTCAAAGTCATTTAATTTCAAATAAATACAAATTAGAAATTGTTTTATTGTGTTAATCTAATTGTTTGTTATTTCATTTATATCATATCATAAAAATAAACATATTAAACAGTTTATAATTATTTTCAATTAATATTAAATATGTTAAATGAAAATAATTATAACCATTTTGAACATTTTCTTCCAATTTACTCATATATAGCTTTTATTAAATTTTTAAAATAGATTATTTTAATCAAAAGAAATTAATAAAATTAAAATTACATATAATTTTAAATATTTGGGAATTTAGTCAAAATATTTAATTTGCTCCCTTTTTGTTGCCTTAGGAAATTGAAGAAGTGAAGAACAGATCAGGCACAAAAGGTGAAAAATGAAATGCCATTAAACATTAACATCAAGATCAATACAATGAATTTTAACCTATTAGATCTGAATTTTTGTAAATTTGATGCATTTTATATGATGCATTACTTCTAATCTAAGAAAAACTGCACTGTGATATATAGGACCCACCAAAACTGCATTATATTTATTTTTTAACTGTTGTCTTTTATTAACTTCTGAACTATTTATTTATTTAAGTTTATTAATTAGAAAAGAATATTAACATTTATTATTTATATATATATTAGTTATTTTAAATATGCATGATTTTCACATTGTATGAATGTCTATTATATTTATATATTATTTATAGAGAATGAATGATATATTTTAGTATTACTTTTTTTCCCCCTCACTCTTCTATGTTTTCCTTATTTTGTTTTATAAATTGTTATCTTCTCATTTGTGGAATCTCATTTTATTATAATTGTAACAATATAAAAAGATATATTTGTGAAACTGGAATTTTAATAAATAGTTTAACAACTGTTAGAGAAAAGAGTATTATTCAATATTTTAGATTTTTCCAAATATAATTAAAAATCTAAAATCATGTTAAATGTTTCAACTTTTAACTTTATAATGTATAAGTCTTCTTTTTGTACTAATCCTACTAAAAGAAACTTGTAAAATTCAAAGCATGTTATGTAAAATACAATTATTTTTAAAAATTAAAATTTAATTAGGTTTGTTTTATTTAATTTACTTACACATTATTATCCTAATGTAGTTTATAGTTTTGAATCCAAGATCAGTAAATTTCTGTATCAGGTTCAATCAGAACTTATCATGATAAAGATTAATTTTAATTATATAATTTAATATTTTAATATATATCTTGCTTAGATTGTTCATTGCAAATTATTTCATGTTTAACCTTTAAAAACTATGTTAACATTAAATATATATATATATATAATGTTAGCATCATATTTTAAATAAATATCATATTGATTAAATGAAAATTTTTCAATACTGAACCTGATACAAGTTTGCAAGATCTCCAAAAAATAATTATAAGTTGCTAAATAACCTAAATTGCACAGGCTCTCCTACGGCGTGGGTGAACCGGAAGGAGAAGCCCTCGGATGCTCAGAGATTACGTAATGGCATTACATGTCGTGGGGCGCTACATGCAGGTTCTCCTCGTGCGTAGTCTCTACCTTTCCTCTGGGGTATTGCTATTCGACATCAACATCAAGTGGAGTGAGTTTTGGGATGTGGTACAGTTGTTATTTTGCAATTATACTTCGTGAAAAGATCTGTTCAAGATTTCCATTTTCTATATTTTCTAGATGTTTATGAAATTGTTTAATGTATGTTTTTGAATTTTTTTTGTACAAATTAGCTAAATGAAGCATCTAAAATTTTTAGTATTTCTTTACAATAGTATTTTTTTTTTTTTTTTTTGTAATGATGTAGTAATAATAATAATTTTTCTGATTGGGTAAACTTTGAACAAATTGTGTGCACTTCGTGCTGAATTTTGTGAAGCATTTTCATTTTTGTATAAAATTCATGTCAAATTGTGCACTATTATTTATCTTCATTTTAACATTATCATAATGCTATCATTTTCTTTTGTCTTTCAATATGTGTCAATATATTAAAAGAATTTAAGGATTTTTTTTATTACTGCTATGAAATCTCATCTTATGTTAATGACTGATTTCTTAAATATGTTTAAGATGGATATTTATATTTTTTTATATGATTAAATTAAGCACTTTGAGAATTTAAGTTTTGGATTTGTTTTCTGTTGTAAAACTGTTTTTTTTAATTAAAAAAAAAAACAGAATTTAATGATTTTGATTAATTCATTTGATTGCACTTAATGTGTCTGTAAAGAATTTCAAATAATTTTTTTTGTCAATATTAACATAACAGATTTCTAAATAAGAATTTTGAAAACATTGTTAATACTTTTTAATTTAAATTATCTGCATAGAAAAATTCAAATTCTAACATTATATTTATTTCCCACCAATATTGTATGTGTCCTTTTTATATATATACATTATACATTTGTAAATATGAATGTAAACAGGAATTTAAATCTGTAAAATGTAGATTTATAGAATTTCAAATATGTTTATTAATTTGATTTAATGTAATTCAGGATTATTGAAATGCTGCTACAAATTTTTTGTATATAAATTATTAGTATTGAAAAAATTAAATTTTTTTTGTGTATATTGACAAGAAGAAAAAATTCTTTAATGTGCTTTCAATAAATGATTTAAAAGCATCGTTTTTTATTTTTATTATTTAAAATGCATTTTGAGAAATTTCAATGGGTTTATTTAAGGTGTTTAATTAATAAAATGTGTTAAAAGAATTTTAAAGATGAAGAGAATGTGCGATTTTTAATTCTTTTTTAAAAAAATTCTCATCATTGCTACAATCAAGTTGTACATTTGCCAGAGTTAAATTTAGATTTAAATCGCAGATTTGACCATTAAGTTGCGACGTTCAACCTTCATTTCGCGAGAAAGATGATGAATTAAATCGAGATATTTCATTTTTACACGAATTTATGTTANTCAAGCTTATGAATCAGACTCGTTACCACTCTGCCACAGGACGCTCAAATAGAAGAACATATAATTTATATATAAAGTGCTAAAAAAACTTTAAGTTCAATTTTCTCGATTATATTTGAGTATTGCACTTTAGTATTTTACAGGTAGTACACTCACATGGTGTACTACCTCTACACCAAAGATCATCAAAATCCGTTACCCCAAAGCCGTAGGCTCTCCTTGTTAGCCAACATTATATCTTTCTCATTACTAACATCTCTTATGCTCCAATATTCTTCATTATGATTATTTTTTTTTATTAAATATCTTTTTGTTGCTCAAAAGCACTCAATTTTTTTCATGCTCACTCAATTGTTATTATAAATTTTTTATGAATCTCTTTTATTCAGATTTTATGTAAAAAAGATAATTTTAATGGAAAATAACTTGCAATCTTAACAATTTATAAATTAAATGCCTCAAACATTAACAGGAGTGACAAAAATTTTACCCAAGTTTAATTGGAACTAAATTAAAAGACAAGCAAAAAAACTAACTACATTAATTAAATATTAAAACTATATTTAACATAGCTTCCCTTATAATTTTTAACTCAATATTTAAGCTCTACAAAAATAAAGGATGAAAGCAGAATTAACAAAGTGCCCAATGAATTTTAGAAAAACTGATAAGTTATTCTTATGATATATTGAAGATAAAAGAGAATTTACATTACGTGCCTCTAAAGAAAAACTAATGTGTACAAATGTGGTTTATAAGTAAAAAAATGTGCAAAAATTCTACTCACTGTAACAAATAAGTTTTAATATTGAACAATTAAATTTCACATTTTAAATTTTCAATATACCAATTAATTTCTTCCACGAAAAAAAAAAATAATAATAATAATTTTTGCTTCAAGTACATGTTTTCATATTTTCATTGTAAAAGGCAATCTTTAAAAGCATCAAGTTTCAATTACTCTAGCTATTTACAATAAATGTATAATTGTAGTGAACAAACTTTGCCCATTCAAAGCATATACTGTATAAACAGTAATCTTCCCATGAAAAAATTTTTAAATTTGTCAATTGGTAAATGTTAGCCAAATGCAACTGCAAACTTCCTTACAAACCTTAGTACAAGTATTTTTTGTTGTCTTTGACTAACTTAAAACACTCAATTTCATACTATTCTATAGTATGGTTACCTTTAAAAAATAATAGTTGTAAATAAAATATATATTTTTAACTGGTCAAAAAACTATTTAGCTGGTTGACTAACCATCTAAAACCAACTTGGGGGAGAACACTAATATAAAGTAAGCCCAAATTCTATAGTCCATCAGAAATCTGCAATATATATAAATTTTAAGTTAATATTGAAATTAACCTTATGGAAAAGCATTGAGCCATACATATTCTGTTTGAATATGGAGAATATTAAAAAGACACATGGTAATCTCTTTAATGTAATCACAGATATTGCTCTCATTTGTTTAATGTTATCAAAATTATCATGTAAAAAAAAAAAAAAATACTTTGCAAACTGTAATTAGAATTTGGACTTCAGGTAAATAGTTGTAACAAGATAGTTTTAAATATACCTACCAGTCTCAATATGTGGGTAATTATACACAATCATTAATTATTATCAGTCTTAATCAGATTTTAAACATTAATCATTTTTATTGTTATTTGTCCATGGGAAAATAGTTTAAATTGCAAACATTTCTTACTTAAATTAAATGCTAGCTGTTGTTAATGATGATACTGCAAAAAACAGCAAGAAAACATTAGATCAAATGTTTTTCTATAAATTGTAGGTTATGAGCCAATTTTTGCACATGCTTCAGTATGAGAAATAAATCAGGTTTTGCAAAATTATAATCAATAATCAATTTTAAAAAGATAGTCATAATAAAATATAGTAATTAAACTAAAAAATTGCATCTCACATGCACTAAAACTAGGTGGGTCATAAAAATTTGTCATTCAGTTTGAAAAGCACTATACAAAATGTATTAATAATTCATCTTTAAGTTATAAATTTTTAAAATCGTTCTAAAATTGTATTTTTAATGTCATAATCAATAAAACTAGAATTTCCATTAACTGTAGTCTTATTTATACTACTTAATTACTGTTACTAATGGCTATCATCATCATCACTAAAAAATCCCAAAGTGATTACAATAAGCAGCTTCTTTCACTAGTTTATAATAATTTATAAATATAGATATATGTATGTATATTATCAATTCTCTTGTTTCATTTGTTATCAATGCCAATATAACAATTATATTGGCATTGATAACAAATGAAACTTTAAAATAGTTTCATATTTTATTGTTTAATTATAANTCAACTAAATAAAGATGAGGAAACCCGCCAAGTGTCTTAATTTATATCAACTAAATAAAGATGAGGAAACCCGCCAAGTGTCTTAATTTATAGCACTTCATTGTGTTAGGAGCAGAATCTGATTAAGTTGTCAATTATCATTTATCATCATACATATTAATGTTATTAAACTTCTATGTTATTGTTGGAATTAAGCTTACACCAAACTCTGTATGGCACCAAGAAATCATAAACTTTTCCTAAGTTATTTATTAATTCAACAAGAATCATTGTACAGTAGTAATAAAAAGAAACTTAAAATGGTTACAACAACAATGTTTATATAGATGAAAATTCAAAGGTCATATTACAAAGGCAATTTGCCATGCCACTTTAAAGCATGAGAAGATATTTGATATTCTTGCATTTAAGATCTTAACAACTTTGTGGTGACTTAAATGTAATTTTTAATAAACCATATATTGAAAAAAGCAAAAATGTTTGAAATTACACCTACTTGATAACTATAAAGCAGAAAAATCTCTATATTGATTTTTATTAGTTACTTAGATCATAAATGATGATATAAATGCAAGAATACTGAATACATTTCTCATCCCTTGAAATGGCTAGCAAAATCACCTTTGTAACTTGCTATTTTAACTCTTGCTGCCTAAACTGATCTTTGTTCATTTTTCTGTTCATAATAACAATTTCATTTTTCTTTTTAGTTACTTCCACATACATTTTTCATGAATTAATAATTAATCAACATTTATATTTTGTTGTAATTTTTATGTTCCATTTAAAATATCCTGTCCAATCTGTTTGCTATTTAGAATTCAATTAAAATGAGATTTTTACAGCTGAAAAGATAAATAATATATATATATATATATTATTTATCTTTTCAGCTGTAAAAATCTCATTTTAATTGAATTCTAAATAGCAAACAGATTGGACAGGATATTTTAAATGGAACATAAAAATTACAACAAAATATAAATGTTGATTAATTATTAATTCATGAAAAATGTATGTGGAAGTAACTAAAAAGAAAAATGAAATTGTTATTATGAACAGAAAAATGAACAAAGATCAGTTTAGGCAGCAAGAGTTAAAATAGCAAGTTACAAAGGTGATTTTGCTAGCCATTTCAAGGGATGAGAAATGTATTCAGTATTCTTGCATTTATATCATCATTTATGATCTAAGTAACTAATAAAAATCAATATAGAGATTTTTCTGCTTTATAGTTATCAAGTAGGTGTAATTTCAAACATTTTTGCTTTTTTCAATATATGGTTTATTAAAAATTACATTTAAGTCACCACAAAGTTGTTAAGATCTTAAATGCAAGAATATCAAATATCTTCTCATGCTTTAAAGTGGCATGGCAAATTGCCTTTGTAATATGACCTTTGAATTTTCATCTATATAAACATTGTTGTTGTAACCATTTTAAGTTTCTTTTTATTACTACTGTACAATGATTCTTGTTGAATTAATAAATAACTTAGGAAAAGTTTATGATTTCTTGGTGCCATACAGAGTTTGGTGTAAGCTTAATTCCAACAATAACATAGAAGTTTAATAACATTAATATGTATGATGATAAATGATAATTGACAACTTAATCAGATTCTGCTCCTAACACAATGAAGTGCTATAAATTAAGACACTTGGCGGGTTTCCTCATCTTTATTTAGTTGATATAAATTAAGACACTTGGCGGGTTTCCTCATCTTTATTTAGTTGACTAAATAAAGATGAGGAAACCCGCCAAGTGTCTTAATTTATAGCACTTCATTGTGTTAGGAGCAGAAACAAATTGCAAAGCACGGTTCCATATCATTAAAACTTAATCAGATTAGTCTTCTCTAGCAGATAAATAGTATTGTTCAGCTTTTTATAACATGTCCTCCTCCCCTGTTCCTATTTTCAGCCAGTCTTTATTTGACCCCTAAAGTCAAAAATCATCATCTGAAAGAGTATTTGAACAAACTCTTTGTTTTTGTTTTAAAATATTTTATACATAATTAATTGTTTCAGAATATTCAAGACAGTACATTGCAATTTCATAAGGTTGGTAATAGTGGACAACAGTGTCCACTATTTAGAGGTAACTATAACAGATGTCCTATTTGAAGAATCCAGGGATTGTAAAAATGTCCATTAAGCAAAGGTGTCCACTATTTGGGAGAGTCTGTTAATGGAGGTTTTACTGTATTAACTTTTATGGTTGTTATAAAATTACTATTTCCTTGATTCATTTGATTGCACTAATATGATATTAGTATTATAAAAATTATTATTGATGATATAAATGCATATATAAAAAACTTTTTCTATTGAATTAATAATAAAATAAAATATTAAAATAAAAGATCATTCATTAAATTAAAAAATATTTCAGTGAACTATATTTACTTTAATAATTAGTAATCTTAAATAATTACCAATATATATAAATCTAATGTATTTACACTAGCATCTCTAGTGGTTAAAAATTAAGTAAATTTGTAAGAATTAAACTGTTAAAAATAATTTTTTTTCACGGAAACATTTTTTAATCCATCACCTTATTGATTTATTTATAAACTAGATATTTATTTAAGTATATGAATTTTAATCTACATATCTAAAAAGATATTTATATGCTACACTAATATTTTGTTTTTAAATACTAAATAACAAGTGTTCAGATAAATAAAACTGAATTTTAGTTATTTATTTTATCGAATTATTACCTATATTAATTTTATTATAGTATATTAAAAATACAATGTGATACAAGTTTAAATGCACAGTGACATATTACAGAAATATACTTTATTACTATTCAAAACTTATAACTTTTCATTAGAAGTTAATAAAAAAAAGTCAAAATTTTAATGTAAAATCAAATTTTTTTTATTACAAACTGTTTTACTATACAATTAATTTTTATTTATTACAAAATTCGTGATGATAACTTACAATGTTAAAAAGATGATCATTAAATGTTAGAAAAATAAAAATAAATATTAAATTTATTATCGGAATTTAATCAAATTATTATTTATATAAAAAAAACTAGAAAAAAAATGTAAAATGAAATTTATTAATTTAAATTTAATTTTAAATACAAAATCTAATTAGGGAATCTAATAAGAGAAATTTCATAGAATAAAATTTTTTGCACAAAAAAAAAAATTTAATAGTTATATATTACTACTGTAC
>NW_019384478.1:18018-33172 GCF_000671375.1 Centruroides sculpturatus
TATATATATATATGGGATTGCATGGGATATCATGTCTTTAATTTAGAAAAAGTTAAACTTCAAAATTCTGTTTTTACAACATATTGCTAACTTTTATGATATAAATATCTTAAAAACAAAGATTTTCTAATACAGGATGGTGCAAAATAAATCAACTGATTTATTATAATAGATATAATCAAAATAGATCAACTGAACAAACCCCTTTATTTTAATGAAAAACTTCTGTCAATGACTTGTTTTCAGTTGCAAAGAGCATTGTGAAATTTGTTACATTGTGCAAGAAACAATTCAGATCCTAATGAAGATCTTTCTAGATTGTTTAGTTTCCTGATATGATAATTTTTTCATAGCAAGTGAGATTGTTTGATTTGACAACACTGAATTTTTCTTATAGAGATATCTAAAGGGAAAGGTTTAATGAATAATCCAAACATTTTGCAACACTTAAAGGACCATAGTCAACATAAAATTAAAACCATAACATCAGAAATATTGCAAAATGTAGTAGAAAAGGTTATGAGAAAGATCCAACTTTTCAAATGCTCAAGGTCCACATTTCTCAGATATCATATTCCACACTTAATATAAGAAAATTTAAGGGTTTGAAAGCAAAATACGATTTTAGAAAAAATTTAAACTCTTACTCTAAAATTAAGAAAAAAAATTTTTGTTTTGTATAGCCCTTGTATATTTTTTTTAAATAAATTAATATATGAATGGTTAATATATTTCAGTTAAAGTTACTGAAAGTGTTCGTGAACATTTTATATTTATATTTTAATAATTCAGCATGGTAACGCCATGCTGAATTATTAAAATATTCATTATTGTAAGTGATTTTACAATATTTCAATTCCAATGAAATTATTGTAAGTGATTTTACAATAATTTCAGTTAAACTATTACATATACAATAGTCATATTTAAAATTACAAAATCCTTTATTAAAACCAAATCCTTAAACATATTTTGTAAGTTTATATCAGGGATTTAATCTAAGGATTTAAAAAAATCTGATTAATCTGAAAATCAGACAAATAAATTGAACTTTCCATTATTCTTCTTAAAATTTGTATTTAAATTACTGTAGAACATAAACAACCTAATTTATTTGTATTGCTAAACAATCTGCTGGATTATCTATCAAGCTATTTGAAGGCTAGTAAATAATTAAATAATTGTTTTATATTTAATTATCTACTAACCTTAAAATAGCCTAATGGATAATCTGGCAGATCATTTAAATTAATGTTAAAAAAATAATTACATCAAATTGTTCAGTGTAAATTTAGATAACTCAATAACCAAATATCACCAGATTAATCAATACCATATTTATTTGATGTTAGTATATCTGATAATTTGAAAATGAAGCTTGAAAAGAGAAAGTAGCATGTGATCTACTGCTTTAAAAAATGTGCACATTTTTGAGATTTCTTTAATGTTTAAAGTGTAAAGTGTAAATTGGAGCATGGGAAAAATTGTCACATGTGTTTCACATTTTTATTGGCATCTGAATGTAGATAGTAGAGTTATTTATCTATGCTTTAATGATGTTTAAGTATAAAGTTTATACAAGTTTATCTTTAGGTAAAACATTGAAGGAATTAAAATGGAGGAAAAGCATTATCAGTAAAGACTATAGAATTCTGACAAACACTAGAAACTTGAAATTAACTAGTTTAATTTTCAAAAGAGAATTCAAATTTTTGATAATTTGAGTTTTTTTGGATTCTCTATAATATTTTAATTAAAAAGATTAGATTATAGTTACAAATTATTTATAAATATATTACAAATATGAATAAAAATTAAAAGTGACTATGAAATATTAAATGACAATTTCACATCTTCCTAAGAATTACATTAGAGATAAATTAAATAAATCTCATTAGCCAGAAGATAATTATATTTTACCAATAATCATACATAGAAAAGATACTGGTTAATGAACTTTAGCCATATTTAAAATAATTCTAGAATTTTATATTACAATATCAAAATTTCAAACTAGTTTTCGTAAAGAATTTTAAAATATAATTTTAATATAAACAATAGCAATGTTCAATAAATTACATTCATGAAACATTATTTCTTAATTAGAACATCTCCAAAGAAAGATTCTTTCATCTTAGGATTCTACAGCTCTTGGCTGTAAGCCTAGGCCTCATAAAATATTCTTAAATTCATTAAATATGATGACAAAAATGAATTGAATACTTTCAATTTGAATAGTTATATTAATTACAATTTCTAACTTTAATGATTAAGTAATAAAAATGCTTATTTTACAATATGAATAAAATGAAATACTTTCTACAGAACAAATAGCCCTTTGTAAAAAAGTCAGGAAAAGATTTTGATTTAAAAATACCTAAATTTGGCATAGTCAAATACATAAATTTTCATAATTAAAAAGATCTATTTAGTGCAAAAACAATCAAATTTAAATGCTAATCAAAAGATAAAAATATCACAATAATGAATTTACAGATAAAAAAACTATAACACATTATCTTTGATATTATTATGCAAATGTTGAAATATCTTCTTTGAAAGCTGCCTAATATACAATTTCATTTTGGAATTAATTGCTTTTTGTTCATTATTCTCAAGAAGTTTAGCACAATTAATGCCAAAAGCTTGTAGTAATAATAATATATAAATTAATGCATGTCATCAATTCAAACAAACTGGAATCAACAATAAAATAAAAATATGAATAAAATGAAATGCTTTCTAGCCTTTGAGACAAGTAGATTCCTGTTTGATACTTGGTATACATATTAGTGTTTAAAAAAAATTATCTGTATAACAAGTATCAAATAAGTTTAATATATTGGCTCTATTAATTCTGTGGCAATATAGTTTTTAACAAAATTAAAATTATTAACTAAAAAATTTAAAAGTTAGAATTGCAACAGCATAATCATTTTATTGCATTTAGAATATTTTTGTCTTCATTTCTTATGCCAAATAATGTCTTCATAAAATGTCATAACAATAAAGTTATGGAAGAAAACATTAAGTTAAATTACATTCCAACATCTTCTGTATATAGATAAGAGGGCTTATAAATCAGAGTATTTTCAATTATTAATAAAAGGAATTCAACAATTATGACAATATAATAAATATTAACAGCATAATAATTAATATATTCAAAAATATATTTTATAATCATATGCTTTTGTAAAATTCCAGCATTGGTTAATATTTATAAATATGTATTGTTTTGTTTGTAATGAATATTCAATAGATTTTTTTATTGTAATTGAATTTTCAAATTAATAATATATAATTCATCATCTAATTATACCAAATATAATTGTTAATAATTGCCAAAATTATCAGGTTATGTTTTATGATTAAGTAATTTGGCTGTTGTTATTGTTAGCCAAATCAATTTAAAGTATAACTCAGTTATTTTAGTTATTATTAATATTTACATTTGGTATAATAAATGTTAAACAAAAAGAATACAAATTCAAAAATTTGATATCTGAAATTTATTAATTTAAATATATTTCAATTAAAAAAATTATAATTTCAGACATCAATTTTTTGTCATTTTATACTAAATATGTTTATTAAAATTTTGATATATTAGTGATAAATCTGTATGAGTGAATAATTTTGCTTTTATTTAATTTACCAACGATATTGTAGCTTCCAACTTCTGCCAATGAATGATGCTTAAATATAACAAGCATATTAACAAGGAAGAATTCTGAATTCCAGTTGAAGTGACATTTGTAGTCATCTGAGAATCAAAAAAAGTTAGAGCACCTCAAAAAGTTAAATTGATATTAACAAATAGTTTTCATTTGATATTACATAAGAATTTTAAACATAATTTGGCAATGAATTTTTTTAATATTTAAATACAAACTTACATAAGAGGTAATCAAATATTCAGAATAATTTTAGTCATAATTTTCAGAAAAGATAACTTTTACATGTTGTATCAAAATAATGAAATTATATTAAATAAGCAAAATATTTTAATAAGGTAAATAAATGAATAAATATCCATGCAATCTTAATTCAAAATATCTCTTAAAAGTTTAAATAATAATTCTTTAGTTATGAAACAGAAAAAATATATTCTATTTTTAAAAATTAAATTTTGGAATGAATGATAAATGGTGGAACCTGCTTAAGGTGACCCACCCTGGGACCAAGATAAATGGTCCCTATATGGAGAATACATACATTATGACAAACAAATCCCATGACACATTGTTTTGTAGGTTTTGTGAGTTTATTTCTATAAACATTGACAACTGTGGATTTATATAGGAGAATACACATTAATTAATTATGTCAAAAACTATATAAATTGAGATATCCTCTCTTTGAAGTTTTCCATTGTTAAGTCATCTACATCATTTGATTCTCCACACAGTATTTTCTCTAAAATGACATGTTTTTGCTTAAATGATTCAAGAGAGCCATTTGATACATTAAAGTTCTGAATATGAAGCTTCTCTGCAAATGTGAATGCTATTTCCTGTAGAATTGAGCCAGACATGAGCATTCATGTGATGCTTTCACTGAAACCATTTCAGAACAGCATCACTTATCTCAAAATTTGCTGTCTTTCTTACTTTTCTAGAAGTCTCCATTTTTATTGTGTTAATAATATTCATGGTATTCTGCCTTTCATATATGAATGTTTTTAACACATAATGAACTGCTGTTTTTTGCTGATTATTGAATTCAAGAAACTTTATATTCCTACTTTTTCTTTCAGAGAAAGTTCTCTGTAGGGCTTGGTTTGAGCCATAATTGAGGGCTGCAGAACTATAGATGAACAGATTTTAAATACCCTCAATAATGAATAAAACATACAAAACTACAGAATACACTTATGTTTGAGAAATAGGAGAGAAACTCAGTTCATTAGAAAATGATGTATTTCTGGAGTTTTCTAAATTCTGCCTGAACAAGTTGCTAGACATCTAAGATTTTTATAGCTTAAACAATTATAAAATCCAGCCCAAAATTTATAATCACTAGTGCCCAGAAAGTTTGATGTTGACCTAAAAAAGAATATAAAAGCAATTTCAGAGGTAATGAAATTACTTCTCATTTTTCAGTTTTTAAAATATTTATTTAACATTTTTGGTGAAATATGAATTGAATTTAGTTTCTCATGTTAGCTTTGTATTACAATATTAAAGCATCCACATGATTTGCCAGTAACCCAAAAACTCATAACCCATCAGCTTTTTTTTTCTGTAAAGTAGGCACTGTAACAGGTTACATTTGAGGAAAACCAGATCTAACATTGGTCACATTACACAATAAGCAGGTGGTCACTATACAGAGAAAAGTATCCCTAAAATCTATTGAGTAAATTTCAGACCAAATGAAATTGGTCACTCTAAGAAGGTTATAGACATGACCACCTTCCTGGAGTGACCAATGTCCTATTGTATATGTCTTAAAAAAAGTACAATTTTTCTTTGATAAATTTAAGCAAAACTTTGAAACAAATTTGGCTAAAAATTTAAAATAATAAATAATTAATTTGTGAAATATTTTTTAACTGATATTCTGTATTTGACAAAACTATAATTCATTGATAGAAGTAGATTTGAGGATTTCACAACACAAATTTAATTTTTTTACTGACTACAGTAGAGCCTCGATTATCCAACTCAATTGGGGACTGGGGATGGTCAGATAATTGAAAAGTCGGATAACCGAAAAGTATGAAAAAATTCATTATTAGTGTAGTATATTATTATATCCCATGTAATTAGTATATTAGTATATCGCTATTAACCTACTTCGCGTTGAATTTTCATCGATGTTAAGCCTAACAAAAATTTTTTAAAATAATAATCGTCGCTATTGTATCGTTAAAAATTATAAAATTAAGCCTCGTTTAAATACTGGCTCCCTTTCATGGTCAATCCAGTGTTGCCAGCTAAAACACGTAAAAATAATATTAAAATAGCCAAGACATAGCCAAACATTGTAGCGCCACATCACTAGCGGACATTTGAAATTTGCCGACTAGGACGGACAGTTAACCGAGGCGTCGGTTAATCGGGGATCGGATAATCGAGGCTCTACTGTATTTTAAATCAGCAACTGTTAAACTAATGTATCTTATAACTACAGACATCCTCTTATGATTCTTCAGAGATTTTTCAGTAGGACAACTTTCACAACTACTTTGAAATAACTAGAAATTTTCTATTATTTAGTAGAATATGAATGAATAAATAAAAGCATTATTTTGTTGCAAAAATTGAAACATTCAAATATACTTGAATTTAAATTATATAAAATTAAATAATTTTATATAATTTTTAATTATAAAATGTTAAAAATTTTAATAAAAAGTAAGTTAAGAAAAATTTTTACAGAAATGAAACAATATTTTAGCATATCTCACAGAAAATGTATGACTTTAATCTCATCTCATTTCAATTCAAAGTTCTCACTTATTGCTAAAAATTGCTTTATATTTTCTTTTACTTGTTTTAATATATTTAATAATTTTTAATTCTATGACCCTCTTTTTTCTTTAAAGATTTTTCAATTGCTCCTGCATAACAATGCTGTATTATGATTTTTAAAATGTATTTCATATATAGAATCTGTTGGGAAACAATTATAAATACCTGCATTTTCATTCAAATTCCAAAAATCTCTATTATTCATACAAAAGTTTATATAGTATAATGCAGGCTTAGAAATTATCAGTAACTCAATAAGCTATTGCTAATTCCCCTTAATCAGAGACTACAATAAAAATTTTAAGCTTTGCTTTAATTTAAAAGATATTAATTTAGAAAGAGGATACAAGTTATTTGGTTTTATCATTTAAAGAAACGGAATTTAGATTCTGAAAATCCACTATATATCATGGCAAGTTTTATGATCTTTTATTTACTTTTATTATATTTTAACTTTTAATTAAAATTTTCAATTAAATAGTTAATAAAATCAGAAGTACTCTGAGATTTATTTAAAGATTCATTTTTATATTACTATATTAATTATTAATAAATGATTTTAAATAATTCTTTAAAAACAGATTTATTTTTTTGCAATTTATATTTTAAGATATTTACTCAAGTGCATTGTATTATTTTTATCCTTTTTTGAACTTCGTTAAAATTTGTATTTTATATTTATGCTTGTACACTGAATAAGAATTTGATTGATTTGAAGACATTCAGTTTGTATGAAAAGAATATCCAAATAAAATTTTTATTGATCTTATTCTTGGTGATAATATAATAAAGTTCAATATGCTTGTCATTTTATTGAATACTAGCAGACCCCGCCACATGTTGTTGTGGCTCAAAATGTATCTATTATAAATGTATAACACTTTCCCCGTAGGGGGAAATTTTTCGAAAAATCTCTTCTTAGTGTACATTCTCTTGATGTACCCTATTAAAACGCAATCAAAAACGCAAAAAACCGCATCTGAAATAGTATAATAGAAGCCAAATTCTTCACAGTAAGCCTTAATCCTGTCCCTCTCCCCCACGGGGGAATATCGAAAAATCCCTTTGTAGTGTATATTCTGTTGATGTACCCTATTAAAATGCAATCAAAAACATAAAAAACCGCATCTAAAATAGTATAAATAGAAGCAGAGTTCTTTACGGTAAGCCTTAATCCTGTCCATCTCCCGGGAGGATTTCGACATGTATATTATATAAAACACATGCGTATTCGAATGCAGCGTTGTGTCAAAATTTCAAAGGAATCGGTAGGAACAAACGAACATTACATTTTTATTTATATAGATAGATAGAAGATGATCTGCTTTAGTTCATTTTCACAGAAAAGCAAACTTAGGGCGTCGTACTCGTAGTGCCATCTGTTGGACATAAAAGCTTTAACCTAGATTATATATTTTAATTTATATGAATGTTTAACGGAATAATATACAGCCTATGTCCACCCTGAGGTTCCATTCTAAATATTGGTGAAAGAATTTTTGAAATCGGATGAGTAGTTTCGGAGATTACCTGCTGCAAACAAACTTACAAACATTACCTCTTTATAATATTAGTATAGAAAAATAAATTTATTAAACAACAAAACACAATGCCAAGAATAAAACTTTAACATTACAGATATTCCATATTCTTCAAAACTAACCATTATTATGATAAACAAACATACACACACTCTCTCTCTCATGACTACATTGTCAAAAATTGTCAGGCAAATGACTAGGCTATTAAGAACAACAATAGTTAATATCATTCAACGATAGTATTTCTAATTTATATAACAATCGCATCATGAAGATCATTTGACTAGCACATTCAGTAATCACATTTCTTTCCAATTGCAACTTTTGAAACAATTTCCCCAATTAAAACATATTTTATAACACATATAAAGACATTTATTAATTATGTCTCCACCAAACGATCCTTAGAGGTTAGACTCAAAAAACATGCTGCTGATATTCAGAAATAAAGGAGCACGACGGCCCTAGCAGTATATGCCTCTGATCCGGATATAGACACCAAATTTAAGAATACAAGAATTATTCACACCACACGGCACGTACACCATATCAGATGGCTAGAGGCAGCCAGCATATACTTAGCTAACCTTAAGGATAATCAATGCATCAATTATAAAGAAGAGATTACGTTATCAACAGCGTGGCTAGCGTTTATGAATGGTAATTTATGATAGCCCGTTTTGGAGTCAACTGCGCATGACATACAATGACGGAAACGGGAAACGTGCATTCGAACTTACATATTTTGAATTTAAAGTTTTTACAAGCTGCATTTTTCATCAGAGATTCGAAAAAGCCTGAAGAAGAACCGTTATAGGGGTTCGAAAACGTTAGTTTTGGTTTGTTTTGGATCGGTAAGAGTTAGTAGACATACCGGTAACAGGTTAGAAAGAATTATATTACTTTGGACAATGCATTTATCAAATTGTATGACCAAAATCTTTTAATAACAAGAGATTTAAAGTATTAAAATATTGTTCACATTGAAAGTAGCATATATGACAAAAGTTTAAAACTGGAAAGTAACAAAGTCTCAGTCTAATTAGAAATATTCACAATGTGCAGCTTTCCTTGCTAAATTGGCCTTCTTAAAAGAGAAAACAAGATAAAAGCTGTCTTTCTTAACCTTGTTTTTACTATTATAGGTTCTATGGAAAAAACTATCAGATTAACAAAAAGTTGCTTTAGAGTAACATTTATGAATTGTTGAAATCTGACAACACAACAATTACTTGTCCTATTTTTAATACTTTGTGCCATAATTTAGCATAAAGTAATTCATCTAAAAGACAAAAATGTCAACAAACAAAATGTCCATTAATAATGAAATGAGAATTGCAATGTTTGTAGTTGAATTTGAACAATATTGATAGATTTTAGATTTTTTCACACTAAGAAGGGAACTGTTGGAGTGTCTTTAAACAAATATTAATAAAATTTAGTTAATAATTACGTTAAAAGTATACAAACTCTATATTAAATTTGTAATATTTACTAAAACTATTAGAGTTAATAGCAATCAAATGTCTTACTAATTTATATTAGTTTAATACAAATATGCAAATTTTTAGTAGTGAAAAGGTCGTGAAAGAAGATGACTATATTACATTTAGAATAAATTCTAGAATTTTCAAAAATGGGAGAAGACTTAAATGTAAATATTCAAAATATTATAGCAGAATTTAAACGTTTATGTGATAATGTCTGGCCTACAGAAGAGATTTGTAGGCCTATTATTTTGGACCTTGATAAACAGGTAGCTAAAATGCATTTAGCGATATTTTAAGTAATTATGTAAGTAACGATGACAAAGAGTTTTGTCAGATGGAAGATAATAATTTGATTAAAGATATTTCAGATAGGAAAAAAACCACTTGTCTGCTTCAAGAAGTTGCTAACGCAGACAATGTTTGTGAATCTGGATATTCATATGATGAAAAAGCTGATAAGAATATAATCTTAACAAAACAAAAAGAAGAAATTCTTAACTTACATAAGAAACATCCAAAATGAAAATTATGCACATTACAGCGAAAAGGAGCTAAAGAATTAAAACATTTTAGTGGTTTATATAAATGGGAAAAACAATTTCAATTTCAAAAACATAGAATTGAAACATTAAAAATCATTAAAGAACATACTAAACAAATGTTTGACAAAGATCGAGGCAGCTATAAAATTGTTAAGGGTAATCAATTAAAAATATGGGCATTACAGAAATTTCTTGAGCTGAATAGTTCAATTAAGTTTACAGCTAGTGATTCCTGAGTTGCTAAATTTAAGAAAGAATACAGATTAGTATCTCGAAAAATTACAAAACTTGTAAATAAAACAAAAATAGTAAATGAAAAAAATATTTTAATAAAAGTGCACAATTTCAAGCAACAGTAAAAAATTTTTTTCCATCTTACTCATGTAACTTTATATTCAATATGGATCTGTGTGAAATCATTTCGTACAAAATGATTTCACCAAGAACACCTTCATATAAAGGAGAAAAAAAAAATACTATTGGATTTGCACATTCTCCAAGTAATAAAGTTATGCATTCCTACACTGTTCAACATTTAATTAATGCTAACAGACAAGTTGTAGGTAATGCATTTATTTGCTTACAAGAGGTTCATGGAACCTTTGGACTTGGAGTTCAAAGATTGCTGTTTAATGCCCCAAATGTTACTGTTACGGCTTACTTGCTCATCTGACAAATTATCTACAGCAATTATTACAAACTATGTAAAAGATGTATTATCTTCAAATATAACAGAAAACTCATTATTAATAATTGACTCATGGAGTGGACAAACAAATATTAATATTTATAATACAGTATTTCAAATATCTATAAATCAAAATTCATGTGAAGTACTAATTATTCCACCAAAGTGTAGTGTATTTCTATATGGCAACCTTTAAATGTTGGATTTCATAGACAATTAAAATTTTTAGCTAAAGAAATTTTAAATGCTATACAACTATTTTGTAATGATTCTTCAATGAAATTGTTTTGAGCAACTAGAAATGACATAATAAAATTACATTCGATTCTTCATCATCAATTATCTGCGCCAATATTTAATAATTTGATTAAATTTGCATGGTTTGCTTCTGGACTTTAACATGAAAAATGTGAACTATTAAATGTGAAACAAGTTTGTTTTCCTTTTTTAAACACTGACAGTTTAAATTGTGTTAAGAATAATTTCCAAAATCTTTGATTTGTTAAATGTGCACAATGTCAACAAGTTCTTTGTTTATTTTGTTTTACTGAAAAATATTATGTAAACAGTTGCCCATCTAATAATTTGTAAATGTAATTACTTTTTAGTTAAATACATCTAATAAAATGTATTTACTTATAATGTTACAATTCCTTTCTTTTTATTTATTCTATCAATACTTTTATATTATATTTTATTGTTAAAGTAGTATATATATNTTATTTAATGTAATAGTTTTTATAATATTTCAATTTTAACAATAATCTGATTAACAAAGATTTTAGATTAACTTTAGGCTCTTTACTTTCTATAATAATAAAACTCTTATCACTACTAATAATAATAGTATATTAATTCTAAATTAAGTCAATAAATACATGAAGTATTAAGATATAAGACTATATTTATATAAATTAAAATTTAATTCAATAATTCAAATACTAATTGAAATAACAGAATAATAAAACTTATTTTACCCTGAATATAGAGCTTGTAAACCTTCTTCTTTAGTAATACGTATTAAAGCATGAAACATGCCTCTATACTTAAGTTCTGCATAACGAGCATCACTTCTTTGCCCTTGTACTTGTAATCTTGTTTTGGTAGTATCAATTGGGAATGTACCTTTGGTTTTCTATCTAAAATATCTCAGATCTTATAGCAATATATAAGATTAAAATCTCATTAGTAATTTTATAATGAATAACTGAACAATGAATTCAACAACAACATTATTGTATTAAATTCTAGTAAAGAGAAGATAAATCCACTTTTCCTGTCAAATCATTCAGTTGCTTTCATTCCTACTCTTGTTGCTAGATTGCATTCTTACTTTCCTGAAATCAAGTTGATATATATGATCATGATTTACAATTTTTCTACATTTCAGCTCTTCTCATCAAAAACAGCTCCCTATCATAGCTGAATAATAGGGAATATTCAAGTATTTTTAAAATATACAGATATAAAATTATAAACAGTTTAACAGATATTATAGACATAAGCTTAACATAATTTTTTAATCAAGCATTTGTACTTTATTCATAGTTAAATAATCAAAAAAATATTTAATTATTCTGAACATTTGTAATTACTTCTGTAAAATAACTATAAATTATTTATATTAGAATTTTTTGATAATTAAAAAATTTTTTAATTCAATAAAAAATTTTAAAATATATTAAAAAATGACTATATTTATCCAAATCTAAAATTGAATATGTTAAATGTATATCATGTAAATTTTTACGTTAGAAATATATATGATAATTTCTTAAATTTTGCTATATTTACAATATTAATATAGACTGGAAAAAATTAGATACAGATTTGAATTTATCATTAAAAATATCTTAAAACAAAAAAATTTTAAGCCAGAAATATATTTAATGTTTTGAAATATAAACATTTATATAAAAAATTTATTTTGTTATTTTTACTTAGTTACAAAAAATTAAAAAATTTGTATATAATTAATAAATCACCATGCTTTAAATAAGTAAAATGTTATAATAAACTGCATATAGTGTATGTATCTTTAATCATATGTTAGAATTCATTTAAAGCAATCTGATTGCTTATAATGTAACATTATACATCAAACAACAACTAAAACTTTATTATGCTGTTTTCAAACTACTAGTAAACTTAAGAATTAAAGTAACTTGTCAATAAAATAAAGTACCTGCCTATAATTAATTAATTATGCCTATTATTATTACACTGTCTATTATTAATTAAGCAATTTACTTAATTTTTAATTAATTTAGCAATGCCCAGAAAAAAGTTCAGAACTGAGTTTCTGCTCTGAGTGGACTTTTTTCTAGTTGTTTCTAAATTATTACCATAATTAAGTAAATCTAAATTATTTAATAATTACAGTTATAAATAGACCAAATATATACTATCTCAATGACAAATTTTCCTAAACCTTAATAACAGTTTAAGCAAAATATTCCAGTTAAGAATCTGATAAAATTTTGGTCTCAATTGATAAATTGGAGTATTTACATTTTTATACAATAAAACTCCAATTATCTGGACACATTATCTGAATTGCCCTCAGACTTTAAAAATAAATAGGGATGCATGAATATATATATCTGTACTGTATATACATAGAAAATAAACTATTTTCATTTGAAGGTACATTTCCACATTTAATGTTTTATTTGCATATAATTATATACATATGTACATAATGGGTGTTTGGGTAAGGGGAAAAAAAAAAACACTTTTTAAGCAAAAATACAATTATCCGACTATTCTGCATATCCGAATGGCCCAAGGTCCCAATTACTTTGGAAAACTGGAGTTTTACCATATATGTAATATTTTAGTTTTACTCTAAAATTAATAAGAATGAAGAAAGGAGGAAACTAACTTATAATCAACTAAACTTCAACATCATCTCTAAATATAATAATCCTAATTTTATGAATTTTTTTTCAATTTTAACGATCATGCATTATTTAAATTATGCATTTATTAAATTATTTATAAAAAAATTTTTAGAATAAAACAAACATTAGATTTGGATAAATAGTTATACATTTTAATTTTTTAAAACTACTGTTAAATTTTGATGCTAATATCATAAAATTAATGCAACATGAAACATTTAAGACATCAAGCACAATTAATCAAAGCAACAAACTAAAATTATATTAGAAAAAAGAAAGCAAACATGAAATTAATTAATAAATAATAATTTATGTTAAATCTTGTAAAAAATTAAAAGTTTATATAATTAAATTAAAAATACAACATAACATTTATAAAATATAAATAACACAACTCACTAATAATTTCTTTTTATTTCATTATTTTTAAGTATTTTCTTAAGTAAGATTATGCTATTTCAAACATGTTAAAATATAATTTTAAACAGATTAAAATCAAACAAACTAGTTTATATTTATTTAATAAATCATATATTTTACAGAAACAATTATAAAAACTATTATTTAATGTAATAGTTTTTATAATATTTCAATTTTAACAATAATCTGATTAACAAAGATTTTAGATTAACTTTAGGCTCTTTACTTTCTATAATAATAAAACTCTTATCACTACTAATAATAATAGTATATTAATTCTAAATTAAGTCAATAAATACATGAAGTATTAAGATATAAGACTATATTTATATAAATTAAAATTTAATTCAATAATTCAAATACTAATTGAAATAACAGAATAATAAAACTTATTTTACCCTGAATATAGAGCTTGTAAACCTTCTTCTTTAGTAATACGTATTAAAGCATGAAACATGCCTCTATACTTAAGTTCTGCATAACGAGCATCACTTCTTTGCCCTTGTACTTGTAATCTTGTTTTGGTAGTATCAATTGGGAATGTACCTTTTAATAAAAACTTTTACTTAAAAATTTGTAACAAAGATTTGAAGTTAATTTTTTTTAATTATTATACAATAGTTTAAAAATGAAACTGTAAACAACCTTTAAAGTCTGGTAACAAAAAGTTTTAATAAAAAACTTTTGACAAATGTTTTTGACCTTGATCAAGTTTGCCTCAGGTCTTTAAATTAACAAAATTCCAAATTGGAATACATAGAACAAATTCTTCAAAATATTTTTAAAAATTGGAAAAAAAACAATGCTAAATAACATCAAGAACAACAAACAACACACACAAAAATACTTTTTCAAAAGCAAATATTTTACAAAAATCTGAGGAGAGCCATCATAAATTAAGTTTTATTAATTGGTATTAAGTTATATCTTAAATTCTTATATTTGTGTAAAATTTTATATTTACCATCATTTAATTTTTGTTGTTATATAGCATTATGTTTTTGTTCCAATTTTTAAAAATAATATTTTGAAAAATTTGTTCTACGCATTCCAATTTGGAATTTTCTCAGGAGTGACCAATGTCCTATTGT
>NW_019384478.1:33318-43621 GCF_000671375.1 Centruroides sculpturatus
ATTTATTAATTTTTTTTTAAATTTATTAAATATTACTTAATAAATATCACTTAAATATTTTCAAACCATTTAGACTCAAAAGTTTTCAAATTTTTTTCTTTTTAAGCTGCAATTTGAAAAACTGTAGACCTAAAAATTCCCACTGTCATCCGTCTGTCTTTCCTCAATCTTGAGAACAGAATTAGATAAATGAAAGACAAGACCAATTATAAAAAGCTAAGGGGCAGAAGGCCCTGATTAACTATGAATTTATGATGTAAACTGAATCATGTTATTTCAATTCAAAAATTTTTCCCTGAAAGATCTTAGATGACTGGCATGACTATATTGCTAACAGAAAAGTATGATGTACAGGGGCAAGCCACTATTAATTTGAGGTGGAGAGCATATGTTTTAAATTTAAAAATTAATAAAAATATGATTAAAAATTGCAGCCCAGCATTGTGATGATGCCACAATAAAAAATTGCTTGTTAAATTTATTTTGTTCTATTGTGGAGATGTTTTTNATTTATTAATTTTTTTTTAAATTTATTAAATATTACTTAATAAATATCACTTAAATATTTTCAAACCATTTAGACTCAAAAGTTTTCAAATTTTTTTCTTTTTAAGCTGCAATTTGAAAAACTGTAGACCTAAAAATTCCCACTGTCATCCGTCTGTCTTTCCTCAATCTTGAGAACAGAATTAGATAAATGAAAGACAAGACCAATTATAAAAAGCTAAGGGGCAGAAGGCCCTGATTAACTATGAATTTATGATGTAAACTGAATCATGTTATTTCAATTCAAAAATTTTTCCCTGAAAGATCTTAGATGACTGGCATGACTATATTGCTAACAGAAAAGTATGATGTACAGGGGCAAGCCACTATTAATTTGAGGTGGAGAGCATATGTTTTAAATTTAAAAATTAATAAAAATATGATTAAAAATTGCAGCCCAGCATTGTGATGATGCCACAATAAAAAATTGCTTGTTAAATTTATTTTGTTCTATTGTGGAGATGTTTTTTTTTTATTGATAATAATAATAATTTAAAACAAACTTACTAAACTCTGCTGTCACTGAAGCAATTCCACCATAAATAAAAGGACGCCAATCCTTTGTAACCATACCCTTAGTTTTTTGCTGAAAATTCAAGAGAAAACATTATATCTTAATCAGTCTTGAAGCAGTCAGCTATTTTTTTTATGACTTTCAAAAAACCATAAAAATATATACTATTTTCAAAAAATAGTACACATTATTTAGAAATGTACAAATTTAAATATATAAACTTACAATGCATTATGATACAATATACAGTAGCCCCTTGTTATATTACCTATGTTGGAAAATAAACCAAATGAATAATATATCAGAGGGTGCAATACAACCAATGTATCTATAAACCTGTTTTCTCTCTTTTCAATCTCCATGTTGACTTATTTTTCTGTGAATTGTATTTCATACAGTAGTAGTTTCAAGTCATGATTGGTAATATTTCTTTGCCATTAAAAATTCAACGGCAACTGATATTTTAGAAATTATTAGCTAAAGTACTTTTATATTTGGAAGACAAAAAAGTGTAATGTATACAAATGAGCAATATAACAAGGGATTATTGTATTAAAGGTTTGTCAAAATCTTTTCAAAATATATGTACATTTCCAAATATTAATTTCTGTATCAAACATTACCAAAGATAAAGATCTAATTTAAACTATTCTAAACTTTAGAGACCATTCTATTTCTGTTTTTAACTATTAGAGAGAAACTCAAATTCAAATTATTAAACCTGCAATACATAAAAATCAATATACCTTCAAACTTCCAAAAATTAAATAATGCATCTTTGTAGAATTTGTTACGTGATGCAATTTTTATGGCTGTTAATGTGTGACCAATTTTAGAGTGAGAGATTAGAAAATTTAATAATTTTCCTTAGGGCCATAAATTAATAATTGTGTTTATCAGAAGGGCAGAAATTCAAATTTTGTAAACCCTAAATAGTTATCTTAGAAATGAAAACAAGAAAAGTCTCAAATCATATTCAAATATTCAAAATAAATAAATTTTGAATATTTGAATATTTATTTTAATTATTTATTTTAAATATTTATAAAATTTAATATTTATTTTGAAATAAACATAAAGCAAAATAATTTTAAAATATATTACTTTTAATGAGAATTTATTGACAACTCAAATCCAAAGAACAAAAAGATATCCTATTAAATGAAAAGATATGTCAAAAGCAGAAAGGCCTCATACCATCCTTTTCACAAATCAAGCTAATTAATTTGACATTAATTTTATTTAATATTGAAAATGCAAAAACTGTAGGTTTTCATTTCTCAATCAGTGCTATCTCAAAACAGATCAAATAAAAACTATAGATTTCTGGCTTGAAAGCAATTTTGACTCTTTTTCTCCATAGATAGATGTAATAATAAGTATGTCATGAATGTAATGACAAAGTTGAATCTAATAAAGTAAGCAATAAACCTTATCCACTGCTGAATGTTTTTGCTTACTTCAATGCAATAATTTAAAACTACAAAATTTTATAATTAATAAAAAATTGGATTAATTTAGCAAACAAGGTTCTAGACTGATTTCCTGAAGACTAGTGATGCAAATCTGTCATATAATAATTGTCTTATCATCTTTGAAGTTTGAAAAATTCCATTTTACTATTATAATAAACTAAAATTAATCATAACATATTTCACTTTAATATTATATGATAATGTGATGACATTAATTCATTAATGATATCATAAATATATAACCAATTAATATACAAAAATGCTTTAAGCCAAATACAACTAAATATTGTTAGATTTATAGCTATGATAAAACAATAAATAAATTTAATTATTATAAAATTTTAGCAGTAATATGAAATAATCAATATTTACAACTCTGTCAAAAAATTGTCATAATTTTATAATTCCAGTCTTTTCTAACTTTCAACATTAAATTATAAAATTTTAAGTCATATCTGCTAATAATTTGTTACATATCTGATTAACCTGATATATGATTGTACTTTTAAAAAAACTGTACTATAAAGTGTGGATACTTTGCACTAATTTTTTTTTTTTCGGAAGTCTCTGCAGTCTCTTATACTGGAGTTCTAAATATGTTCTATTGCACATACTCTAAAATGTCTACTGAAACACCTAACCTAATCTCAGTGTTGTAGCTTTATTTTTTTACAAACCAAAAAAATGTAGTGCAAAATATCCTCATAGAGGGACTTTACAAATGTTTTCAGGGAGTACCCTTCCAAAGTTTCTCTTACATTGTCTATAAAATCTGTGTTTCCTTTGTTATTGACACCCTAGCCTTCTTTATGTTTCCTGCAAAACATAACATTAGTTGTGGTTTTCTTTTTAAAAAACCTCTCAATCATTGTTTTCCTGGTTGATTACTTATAAACTAATTCTCCAGTCCAACTCAAATAAGCATGAACAATGCAGTGTAGTTTAGACTCATCCACAGGAAATCCAAAGTCATTCATGGAACAGCACAATCAGAAAATGTTCTCTATGCTACCTCTATGCTGGTGCAAAGTAACCCCAACATAACCAAAATTTACATGCATTTACATTATGAACTGTAGGTTTTAGGCATAGAATATAAAAAGAAATCATTTATTTATAAGATGTCAATGTAATTAGAAATGAAATAAATATATATTTACCTTATAACTTTGAGGCTTTGGAATAGACACAAAAGTTGAAATGCCAATATTTCGGACTTTTTCAGTCTAAAGTTCAATCAAGAGCCTATCTAGCCAATGCAAAGAATTGTGAAATGTCCAATTCAATTATGAAATGTGCTATAATATACCCACTGTAAGATAAAATAAGAAATGTATTGAAATATTTCATATTTTACTTGCCATACTTGCCACAAGTCAGTAAAAGTGATCTGCAAAGTGGTGCAAAGTATCCACACTTTACCATATGTAAAAATGCTTAGTAGCTTTTATATATTCATCATTTTATGAAATTTGAAAAATTGAAATAAATTAAAAACATGCACAAATATACCCAAAACTAGTCAAAATATTTAATTATACAAACATTTTCATCCATTACCCCATAATCATCATCCAGTATATATTAACTATATTAACAATTACCCCCGTATAACACAGGAGTTACATTCCAAAAAATTGCCGTGTTATGCAAATCTGTGTTATACAAAACAAAGAACTAGTGCGAAAAGGGGAGTTAGGTTCCAAAAATTAAAAAACATGCTGTGAAATTCTTATTTAAATCGGATTTATTATTCATTTCTTTCATAGGTAAAATACTTATTATTTAAGTAAATATTTTACCAGAAGATTATTCATCCTATATGATGATCTCAACATGAGCATCATCAACTGGTAACAGTTTTTAGGCGCATTCCTTAATAGTGGACACTCTGCAATGGGAGTGCGCTGCTGTTTGTAGGCATTTAGGAACAACAGTGAAAGAAAGATGGCGGTGTCCATACCATCGATAGTATCGTGATGGAGGAATCTATAATTCTAAAATGAACTTTTAGAGGCAAAAGAATTGTAAAATTTAGAGGCCCAATTGTAAAATTTAGCCATTAAATGGATTATTTATTGAAAGAGCAATCAAAGTAGCCACAAAAACAATTAGAATGCTCGCGCGGAGTTATGCGGAGGTATAAAAGAACGCACCTTTATTACATTTCATGTTTTATGAGGGTTTTACCCAATTCCCGAACAGTGTTAAAGTGAATCCATGCTATAGAAGTGCCGTGTTATATGGGGATTACCTGTATAAAAGTTTGAAGCGGTTTTAAATAATTTTACTGGTTTTGGCTATATTTGTGTGTGTTTTTCATTACATACAACCAGTTTTTGAAGAGATGAAAGTATTAAAATTAATTATTTATTGTTTCAAAAAAATTAGAATATTTAAAATTATTATTAGAATTACTTGTTGTTACACAGATGTATTGTTTAAGATGGTCTGACATCTTTGTTGTCAAAATATGTGATTTATATTGCAATGGGAAACAAGAGACTTATCACCTTGAACAAGAAAACCATCCAAATTTTACAAAATGAAGATAAATCTCAATTGGAAATTGCCAAAATCATTAAATATTTACAATATACAGATCAAATTCTTAAAACAAATGAATTCAGAAAAGAAAATCGTTAATAATCATGAATATTGTAGAAGAAAACACTCAAAGTTTGAGAGATGAACATAAACTAAACACAATAGTAAGAAATAAATTGTTTTAAATCAAGCATATATTATCATTCTGTATGGAAAAAGAAGAATGTACTGTACAGTACATGTGGAAATAAATTGTTTTAAATCCAGCATATATTATCATTCTGTATGGAAAAAGAAGAATGTACTGTACAGTACATGTGGAAATAAATTGTTTTAAATCCAGCATATATTATCATTCTGTATGGAAAAAGAAGAATGTACTGTACAGTACATGTGGAAATAAATTGTTTTAAATCCAGCATATATTATCATTCTGTATGGAAAAAGAAGAATGTACTGTACAGTACATGTGTCCCACAGTACAACAGTTTGCAGAATTCATGAAATGAACTTGTTCCAAAACAAACCATTCTTCTCTATGAAACAAAGAGAGAAATGAGTTCAGTGGTATAAACATTATATTAATTGAATCTTCAAATATTGGAATAAGATTATTTTCAGTGACAAATCAACGTTTAGTGTATCTTACACTGATCAAGGTGTATATGTGTGGAGAACCAAAGAAGTTTTTTTATCCATCAATACTAAAGCAATATGTCAAATACTCAGGGGATGTACTGATTAGTGACTGCAAATTTACCAGATATTATATTACAGGTAATTTGGTAATTATATTCAGGATTACTGGTTTATCAGTAATTTACCAATAAATTCGTATTAACAAATAATTTAAAATGAAACTGAATTACTAACAGAATTATTGGACAACCATTTATTTTCAAGTTTTTTATCAGTTTAGACCAGGCATGGCCAACATATGGCCTGTCTAATGAATTTATGTGGCCCATGATCAATTTTTCAAAATAGCTCAATGAAAAATTCTGATGCCTAAAAAAAAAATAAAGTCAACAACTCACTGTGCGTTTAGAGTTAACCCTCCATTACAAATCTCTTAAGTATAACAATCCACGAAAACCTTTTTTTACAAGTGTTATGTCCGTAGTAAATTCCACAAGAACTTTCGACCCCCACTGAGGGACGTTAGACGCGCGGTCGTCCGGTTCAACCAGCATTTAGACCCCCTATATAGGGAGATTGCTAGCAACAGCCACACCAAAATCGCATACTTAAGAACCAGCACGCTTTACGACCTGCTGCGCAACGCCAAGGACGCAATGGATCTCACCAGGGCCCCAGGTGTTTACTCCATTCCCATCAGGGACGACAGATTCAATAGGGACTTAGTTTATATTGGCTCCACCATCCGGTCAACACAGAAACGAATACGTAAACATCAAGTTGATATTAAACATAAAAGACACACCACCGCGTTATTGACCTGTTACCGATCCTGAAATAAGGGTGGACTTCCGGAACACCAGACTTATCAGACAAGAGTTCCGAGCAGATCACATCCGTCACCTGGAGGCCTGGGAGATTCATAAAGCTATCAGGGGGGCAACTGCATCAACTTCAAGGATGGGGAAATGCTTGCACAGACGTGGAAGTATTTGTTTGAGGAATTCAAACAATGTCAGTCGGAGGGGTGAAACCCGACGCGCACATTTATTTATTTACATCGTTGGCAACATCGTTACGATGGTCGGGATGAAACACGGCCAGTCACCACCTGAAGCAGACCTCGGTGGGGGTCGAAAGTACTTGTGGAATTTACTACAGACATAACACTCGTAAAAAAAGGTTTTTCGTGGATGGTTATTATTCTCTTAAGTATAGCATAGAGTGTTGATAAAGCATGATAATGTGAGAAATGTATCTAATCTCTATCTACAATTCAGTCTCTATGGGGTGACACCACAATGAGATCTCACACCACCTCAAAATCTTCCTAGGGCAACCTCTGGTTTGGCCCATGGAAAAAGTTCTCTTTCCAATCCGGCCTGGAGGCAAAAACTGTTGGCCACCCCTGGTTTAGACAAACAATTCTTGTAATAGCAATTATTATGACATAAGAAACATTGAAATAATGCTGATAATTATGTTTTTCTTTATTTTGAAAGTAGGCTTTTAACAAATATAATACATGTAGGCTCTTGTCATCTAATCTATGTAGATCTAATTTTCATACAAATGGCAGCTGCATTAGAAAAAGCTCTCTTGGAATCAATACTAGTTGGATGTACTGTCATTAGAGCATTGAAAACCTTTTTAAGATACGTTCCTTGTATTTTTTGCTCTAAGATATAATTCAATTCTTTTTAAACTATATCTTTCACACTTTTAAACTTACTTATATTACTGTTATCAGTGACTATGCTCGTTTTATGTTTAATGAATAAGTCCAATTTCTCTTTCATTGTTAAATTTGACTTTTCTATTGTGCACTTTGTTCTCATGTCGATATGAGAACAAAATTGATGGTGTAGTAAGCAACGAATATCTCTCACCAGAATCTGAGTCTGAACTAATTTTAGTGACATCCGCAGGTCATAATTTGTTTTCATTTTCTGATAAGTGCTTAATTGTTTCTACAATCCCATTCAAAATTATATTTTTGTTAACATTATTGGATATTTCATGCAACTTATATTTGTTCAATTTTCTGGGTTATTTTCCTGTATATACTCCAAAATCAAAACCCGTTTTTTTTAGTATAATACAAGCAATCAAGTTATAAAAAGACTAGAAAATTCCTTTTAATAACCTTAAATTACAAATGGAATGACCTATCACCCCTTGCACTGTTTTCTCGCTATGGTATGTAAGTCTGCAAGAAACGTAGGCCATTTGACAACTATTAAAAGTAACTTAAATTCCTTAGGGAATCAAGAGTTGCTAAAATACTTCTTGATTCCTTCAATGGAAGAACTTTATTCAAATGAGAATTTTATCTTCCAACCATATTTTGCACCAGCTCATGCAGTGAAGTCAACCAAAACTTAGTTTACAGACAATAATATCAATTTACCAGACTTAAATCTTATAATATGCAGAGGATAATGAAACAAAGATAAATTAAAGAAAAAGCTTCAACATCAAAACAGTTAAATTTTCTAAAATTTAAAAAATTAACACATTCAATTTCAAACACAACATTTTGCAAAAGAAAACCTTCAAGTTGTAGAGTATTCAATTTCTGTATGAACTGTAAATGAAGTTAAAAGCTGAAAGCTTTGAAAATTATAATTTTATACAAACAAAATTACTCATATATTGTTTGAAGTAACAAATAATGTATCAGTACATTATATATTCTATATAAATTTATTTCATAAACTAAACTTAAGACAACTTTTATCAATCAAATGTTACAAGTGAAAATATTCAATTAAAAGAAAAATTCTTTCTTTAATAAACTATTACTATAGTTTATTAAAAAAACAATTTAATATAATAAACTATAAAGAAACTGTTCTTTCTTCAATTTCTTTATTAAAACAATGTTTTCATATTGATTTATACATACACAGTATATATTTATAGTATATACTGTACTATTAAGTATAGATTTATATATTTAAAAAGGAAATAAAATTTTTTTAAAAATTTGGAAATTATGAATAAAATATTTTACTATTCAAATTTGATTTTTTTATGCAATAGAATTAAAGTATTTGTAAAGAATAAGAAAGAGAATAAAATTATGAGAAAATGCTGCAAATACTTGTATACATCAAATTGCTGTATTTAAATTACACAATCAATAACCAAAACATATTGACATTTATATAATTTGATACAATTCAATTCCTGAAGCTAGCAAATGACATATATCTGCAAATATAAGTAAATTACTGAATTGTTTTTAAATGCTCATAACAACAACACAACATAATTCGTCATTATATTGAATATAATAATTAGATGAAGCTATTCAATTTCTAAAAGAAATGTACTTGATCCCAAAACAGATGCTGATAATAAGAGATTAATAGGCTTAATTCAATATAAATACACTAAATTAAGTCACATTACACTTATTAAACATGTAAAATTAATCATTTTTACCTCTTATGTTAAAAATTTCTAAATTAAGGACGAATGTAATTTTGATGATGGATACTCGTGAGAAAGCAACTATGTATTTCAATAATAAATATCTAAATGAAACTAATACTTGTATGTTGCATTTATACAATTAATATTAACAATACACAAAATTTCAAAATCTTTCCTTAATAGGTGACTCTCCAATCAAATGTCCGATTTCCTCACATAAGATCCTGTAACAGTGTATAGTGCCCCCTGTCGATATAAATATGAATGTCATCATATGAATGACGAAAGAAATATTTTCTAATTAGATTTTTGTTTTCGATAATTTTATCTACAGCGATAATAATTATAAATAACAGATTTTCATTGATATTTATCTAAATATCACATAATTTTACGTTAACAGTAGATTTAACCTTATAACATTTCAAAAATTCCTTATTGTATGCTAGGATGTTGACAAAAAAAATCACTATTTATTAAGAAATAATTAAATATTTTTGCATTATTTTCGTGTGTCTAATTTTTTTTAATTTATAAAAATTTGTATGCAGCAAATCAATAACAAATCAACAATTATCGCGCCGTATATAACGCTTTGATAATATCGTATCTTATTTTTTTCAGATTAAATGATGTTTTCGTTACTTGAATATGACTAAAAATATAATTCCGGTTGAAAAAAGTGTTTCTTAATAACACTTGAACTATTTATTCATTTTGACCAAGACATTGAATCCGGAAGAAATAAAGGTCAAACGAAACTTATATTGATCCATGAAATTAACCATTTGGCTAAATGCCAAAATTGCGTCACGAAACAAAATGACATTTTCATAGTTATAAAATACACAAAATTCCTTTAGTGTATCTTTTAATTATTCAAATAATAAATAAAACAAAAAAAAAATAACTAAATTATTCAAAAGTAAAAATAAAATAATAATTTAAGTACATTTTTAAAAAGTTCATTTAATAAAAACGTATGTTTATTATAAAATTAAAAGGAATTAGCAGAATTACATTCTGTAGCAAAAAATCTGTCCATATACTTTTTATAGAGACAAATTATAGATCTGTTACAACTTACGACATTACGAACAACTCATTAAACGTGTCCGTGAAAGATATGTTAATTATTTGG
>NW_019384478.1:43809-46207 GCF_000671375.1 Centruroides sculpturatus
ACTTAATAGAAGATTGAGCATTATTTTATACTTTTTTGTTTTTTTCTTAATTAAAATATTCAGTCTATAAGAAAAAATTTTTAAAAATCTATATGAAATCTATAAAATCTCTAAAAAGTCTCTATAAAATCTAGTCTAATATTGATTAGATTCTAAATTTATTACATGTGATTTTTTTTGTAAAAATGAAAATAATCTAAAATGTATCTTAAAGTAAAAAACAATCGCAGATTATATTGAATATGGTATACAGGGTGGGCCAAAAGTCACTTTACCATAGAAAGAGTTCGCTTTTGTGAAGAGAAAAACGAGGGTCATTTAAAAAATGTTATATTTCATGTTTAGGCCAAAAAAATCTCCAAGATGTGTACATTATAATGTTAAAAAGAAACTTATAAAATAATTAAAAGTAAAAAAGTTATTTCATTTGTGTAAAGTGACTTTGGCCTGCTCTGTATTTGTATTTCTTAATTGATAAATAGAAAATTCAGAACTTCAGACAGATACTTCTGTTACGTTATGTTACGTCTGGTCATTCAAAAAAGAGATTACTTAAAGCGTTACAAATAACACCTTTGATTGTACAGGTGTAACGTAACGTAGCCTGTCTGAACTCAATCTTATTTCTATGAATAGTTTATATATGTTATAAAATGATAGAAACATTTTATTTCCAAGACCTATTAAAAATGACAAATATAATCATACTTCAGGTAGATATTATCTGTGACTGTTTCCCTTTGTCCTCGAAATGTAGGCCTAGGTTATCTATAAAATTACTACCGTATCTGATAATTTCACTGCTTTAACGGTCATTATCAAGCTGGTTTATTACATAATTATGTAGTCTTTCGGAATCTAACAAAAAACGTGTAAGAGAATGTTAATTCACTACAGAATGTTTATTCGGTAATATTAAGTACTGCAAGAGTAACTAAAAGCTAAAGTTGCAAATTTTAAAATAATTTCATCATTCAATTGATAGTGCCTATGTAGTGTAATATTCTTCTTGCTTTTATCTTTTTTGAATATTTCATATAGGAAAATAATGAATTATAATTATTTAATGAACATTAATTTAAAAGTTTTGCTATTACTGTAAAACTATTTAATAGCATGGAATACACGCGAAAAATCTGTCTCGTGGCTTATGTAGTTTGCATCAAATACATTAATTTGCATTAAAATGTGCAGCGTAATACTAAAAAAATCCGCAAAGAATGCAACCGAATGCGTTGCAAAGTCCAAATTGCCAAATGCTTTTTTCTTCTGAGCTACGTAATTATGGAAAAAATTAATGGCCCATTGATCGTTAGGCCTAATACTTTTTGGAGGAATGAGCTCAGGCTGTAAAATTATAATATGACCATTTTAATTTGTATATTTATAGTTGTAGTTAGCCTAGTTCTTTATTGTTAATTGAATTTAGGATTATCATATGTATTAAGCTATAATATTTAACAAATTACGTGAACTCTGCTTATTTTAATTTTTAATTTTTATTTATATATTTAAATATATATTTTATTTACCGCAATCTCAAATAACAATTTCCTTCTAAAAAAATCAATCAACTGGGATATATACATAGTTTCCATTTGTTTAGATTATCAGTCATTTACCTCTTCAAAACCAGACAGTACAAAGGTAATAAACCGATAATTCGTTTCTTTAAGAAAAATCTTTGAAGATATACAGTAGATAAAATAAGGAAAAGCTGCATTATATTTTAGTCACATATTCATTTATCTTATCTAGATTTGTGATCCATTTATAATTCCTATTTATCTAAACTATTAGTTTATTAAAATGTTAAAACCAAAGGGTCATTACATAATTATCGTAACATTACAAATGATTGGCATTAGATTAAAAATGACAATGACTAGTAGATAAAACACAAAAGTAAATACAAAAAGTTATTTAAGACTAAAGATACTATAATTTGCCACATTACAATATAAAAATAAATTTGGTCAATCAAATAAAAGGTTATGGTCAGTCTATCTGATATCCTAATTTTTGAACTGCCAAAGACAGAATATATGCAGAATCAATTGGAAAAGATTGATTTTAACCAACTACTATTTATTAGTGGATATTTGATTTTGTATTTATTTAAGTGCAGATTCTTATTATCTAATTAGATTAAATGATTTTCAGTTTATAGCCGGCCGGATCGGCCGAGACAGTAGTGGGGGGGGGAATCGAATCCAAACGGGTCGAAAAATCCCAGGAATTTTTCCGGGTGGTCTGTCCCGGATATAAAAAGTGACCATACGTCCTTTATTTAAGAGGACAGTCCTTTATTTCACTGCTCTGTCCTTTAACTTTATTTATTTTCTAAAATAAGCATTTTGTCCTTTATTTTGTAAAGTTGATGCAAAGTTTAAAAAAA
>NW_019384478.1:47834-57602 GCF_000671375.1 Centruroides sculpturatus
GGTGCTATTGCTGCCAGAGTCTCGTTTGGTGAAGATTACTCTGCACCACAATTATTGGCACTGAGAACGAGATCAGCTTGGAATAACTTTAATCACAATAAATGTTTTCGGCCATTTACACGCCTGTAAACTGATCGGAAATAAAGATGGCAAGACTCAAAATACATGAATACATTGTAATTTACTATGTGGAGAATACTCATTTTATCTGCAAAATATACCGTAACGAATTGTGCAACAAATGAACTTGCCAAGACAGACTATAAAAAATTTATTTTTCTATATAATATTCTTAATCGGAAAAAGCCAAATCTGGCAATTTTGCTCAGAACTAACTGAAGCGCCACTTGTAATCGTCCAATGCGCCACGTTTTGGCCACCCCTGGCTTAGAGCCTTAAACAGTGTAGACTGTAGTACTTTCGTTCTTGTTGTGACAATAAAAGGTTTTTATTAAGTGAACGTAAAATGTGTATGTATCATTGCCTAAGAAGCTAACAGTATCAATCACAGGTATTGTTAGAAGTAAGCATAAGATTGCTGAGAAAACGAATCTCACAGGAACACACAACGAAGATAAATATGTTACACGCTTTATTAATTCTAGAGGATATGCATTTCAGACTATATGTCTGTCATCGGTCCTCTTTATTTTACATCAATCTGGTTATAAAAACATTACAAAATTTATGGCACGTGTGTTATGACAAATGTAACTTCTGCCATCCAGTTAATATTGTGTTCGTTATAATTTTATGTATATTTGTAACTATAACTTAAATACTGTTATGTTTTTATAACCAGATTAATGTAAATAAAGAGATCCGATGAGGGACATGTATTTACTTAGTCCGAACGCATATCCTCCAGAATTAATAAAGCCTGTAATGCACAGTACTGTACACATCTATCTTTGTTATGTGTTCCTGTGTGATTCGTTCTAAAGTAATCTTATGCTTGCTTCTAACAATTAAAACGAGAACAAGAGGCAATCAAGTACAAATCACAGATATCTTTCGGAACAAGAGTAAAGTATAGATGCACCTGATCAGATATCGATATCAGGTTATACAGACTATTTCCAGATTATACCTACTTCACCAGTTATACCGTTAGATGGTGAATTTTTACCATCAATTAAACTGGCGATTTCAGTTTTAATTAAAATCGCAACAGTTTAATTAAAATTGGACTTCTATTTAGCATCATTACATGAACGAAATAAAACAAATTTTATATAATTGCTTCGCATTTTATTTTCAAAAAGCACGGCAAAAAGTCACAAAAATATTCTAAATTCGCCTAAATACCGTCAAAACCAAAATTAATAATCGTCAAAATAAAAAATTAGGATAATTGGACTAGAGCAGTTTACGATACTACTCAAAATATTCAGTATCGCATGCTTCTTTAAATTATCGATAGTATCAGCATCGCTATCAATACGAAATTATCGCAGGACAGTGTCTATGTAAACTGCAGAATGGACTTCTCAGTGTGGAAGTAGTAATTCAATACTACATTATTAATTATGAACCAATTACTGATTACTGAATAATTATTTTATGTATTTAATTAATAATAAATAAATAATTATTAGCTATGAATTGTTTATTTAGGCCTAATAGTAAACAGCAACAACAGCATTAATTAATTTCTTTAAAAATACGTTTCTACTTGTTTTTAATGGGGGGAAAGCTATAAGTCAATACACAGGTTATATAATGAGATTCGTTATATTGTGTATATTTTAAAATGTCATATTTTTTTCTTTATCCAAAACAATTTTAAAAATCATACAATACTTTAAAAAAATCAATCAGCTTAACATTGTAAATACAGTATATTTAATTATAACATTTTTATATTATTTATATTTTATTTTAAAAAAATTACAAATTTATATATTTTATATAGAATTACAAAAATCTCTTACACTGAGAAATTCCATTACAATTCAACCAAAACGAGATTCTATTTAAATCAAATTTGTAATAAATTTGATTATTTTTTATATAAATAAAAAGATATATTCAACTATAGACAAATACTGTTTTTTTCAAAAGAAATAAAATATAAGAATTCACAAGATTTTAAAAATTTGTTTTAAAGTCTTTGGAAGCTTCGGTTTAAATTTAAACGAGAAAATTTATTGGACGAATTTTCATTTCAGCAGATTTCAATAAACCCCCTTCTCTCCAAAGTACTGACTGCATTCCTTTTATTGGAACTCTATCAACGCTAGGGTCAATTCTTTCACTGGTTAAATCAGGATAACGACAGAATCTTCTGTACCACCAAGCTCCCTTATAATATGCAGCACAGTTATTACCAGGTTGATCCATAATCCTGTCGTAGCTAACAAACGGTCTACTATTAAATTCATGCATAACTTTTGGTGAATTATTTAGGGGTTGTCCAATGTGAAGTCTATAGTCATGAATCTCATTTTCGATATAAAATGATCTGAAAGTGAAATTTTTCGATTTTCCGTTGAAAGAATTCAATTCAATCAGCAAATCATTCCTCACATCATTCGAAAGTAAATGAATATTATCATTTCCCAGCCAAAATTCTCCATCGAAGTCTCCAAAGCCGTGTTTGTAACTGTTCCAATTTTGATTGAACGTTATTTCTTTATCTCTTCCAAATTCCCCTCGTCTCATTAATACCTGAAAAAATACATAATAATCATATTTTACATTTTTTAAAATTATATTTACTGTTTAACTTAATCAAAAATAAATTATTTGCCATATTAAAGGCCTATTTAAAAACAATATACTGTATATCCTTTTATAATTTATTTACATCAATTCGAATTAACTTACTACAAATTATACGAATCTACAAATTATGCTTTATATATTATTTATTGGATTAAAAAAATTTTAAAGTTTTGTTGACTGAATGATTATCTACAATAAATTAATTGATACCGTTATTTTTTTTGCTCGAAACATTATAAATAACTGATAAAACTGGAAAAAGAAAAAAAAATTATTTGAAGGTAAAGGAAATAAATCAAAACAAAGACTGCAAGAATTTTGATTGTCGATATGCAAACAAGCGTTTATTAATTTACATATTTTGTTAAAAATTTTAAATTAATTAATAATTGTTTTATTTTATAAGATTTGTTATAATATTTATTCAAATTATATTATATTAATTAATCACCTGACTTAAAACATTTAAAAAATGAAATAGATAAAGATTTTATAAAATTTATTGTTAGTAAATTTCTGTTAAAATTTTTAAAAATTTATTTTACAACAGTAAAAGTCGAGAGAAAAGTTTATTGCAATTTATTTTATTTTATTTGAATATTAGACGTTTAATTTATCTTCAATTTTTATCAATAATTTCCAAATTAATCAAATCACTTCTAATGATTGATTAATTCTAAGAAAAGGTTTCTAATTATAATCATGGTGTTTTTCCCCAATTAAATAAATTAAAAAATTATGTTTCTATATTTATTTTAGATTATAGATATTCTAATTTTTCATTTAAATTTGAAATTTAATCTTCTAAAATAATGATTCAAATAATTTAATATAGATAAAATCATAATATAGTTTTAATATGTTACTTACAGTCCAACCACCACCGTCTGTTGTCATATCGCAATAAACCATGATAGCTTTAGTTGAATTAAACATGATAGCATATTTCCCATCGCACGTATTCCCCGCTTTTAGAAAATCGGCACAATTTTTTGCAGTTGGAGCTGGGGCTGAAACACAAGGTTCGAATTTTGTTTCTTTCTTTTTAATTTTATCTCGCTCTTGAGCTGTACAACGATTCTTATTTGTCATATCTGTAATTTTACTTTCTATATGCTGTAAACCTGTTTGTATTTCTTCTTTAAGTTCTCGCTGTGAACGATTTAAACTATTTTGTAAGTTTTCTAAAGCTTCCTTATTTATAGGATTAGAATCATGACTTTTCTTACTATACTCGGCTTGAGAGGAATCATCAGTCTCTTCCTCGTTTTCACATTGATAAACAATACTAGACATAACAGACTTTAAAGAAGTCAATTCTGTCTTCATTTGAACGGAAAGCACATTCATTTGTTCTTTGATTTTTCTTTCTAAACTTTCTAGCGAATCTATCAGATAAGCAGAACTTGCTAAATCAACATCTGTTACATCGTCTTCCACTTTCTTCGAATTTCCTAAATTATTTCTCAAGTCTTTATTCATCTGATATAAGGCAGATAAAACATTCATCATTTTTGTAAGTTTTCGATTCAATTCTTCTTTTAAACTCTCTGTTCTCTGCTCTACTTCGCTCAAAACTTGCATATCTTCATTCATTTTCTTCATAATATCTTGTAAAGATTCGACCGCTGTCTCCATATTTACCATTTTATCTCCAATGCTTACTAAATTTGTGCGAACATCAGTTGGAAGGTGACGATCCAGATCGTTGCCTAATTCTAATTTTTCTGCAATGTCTTCTAGATGTTCTTCCATTTTCTTTAGCGTTCGATCAATCTGAAGAGTTTGAGTCAATTCTCGAACCCTGTCTTCTGTCTTTATCTTTTCATCTACTCTTGATAATAATTCATATATATCTTCCAAAGTGTGACTTTTTGTATTCAAAGATAAGGCATAAAATCTTAATGATAATATGCACAAAACGAAAATCAAGTGCGACATCTTTAAGATAGTTGCTGATTCTGTTAAAATACAGCCTTTGTCACATGATTCCACATATCCAATCCGCTGTCCGACTGTCGCAACTTGAAGATCGTATTAAATTACTTCTGATCTTTTTTCAAGAGAAGTCAGGAGGCAAGTCAGCTGTTCTTGGAAGAGTGTTTATTTAGTTCAGAATTATTGCTTCATCCGGACGCTAGCAGCTGTCACAAATACACATTTACAGTTAGGAGAGTTGTATGGAAGTATAGAAAATAAAGAAGTTTCTCTGAAATACTTAATGCATTAGAAAAATATGATGGTTTAATGACAATTATAGAAAATATTGAAATGAAAAATGTACAGAAGTTTCAAATTAAGAATGACGTCATCAATGTGTAGAATAATGTGGCCTTATTCTAGAAGATTATAGACATCATCAGTATATTTTAAGTATTCTGGGAATATTAAGGCAAATTCTAAGTTTTGTTTCGAATATATTTTATTTATTCATTTTAAATAAATAAATAAATAAATAATAAAATACAGACATTTAATATCTATGTAATATAATAAATACTTTTATTTTACTTTAATTTATACTAAATTAAACTAAAATTTAAACTAAAATAATTAGAATACAATTGTATTCTAATTTATACTTGATATTTTAGTTTTAGTGTATGGGTTACATTGAGAAATTGTAAATGCAGTGCACTGCATATATTGGTTATCCCGTTGTATTGGCAGGTTATTGGTATTGTATTTGTTACGTTGTTACCACGTGTTTGTAAGCTGATGAGGGGTCCTTGTACCCGAAATGCATACTTACCTAAATTTGATATGTGATTATTAAAGACCAACCCTTTTTTTTAAATAAAAGTTCTGGTCCTTCTTTCAGTCGGCCTTGGTGTGATAAGCCCTGCAAATTGTTATACCCTATTTAGGTTATCTAATTCTGTCTAAAAACTTACTTGGTAAAATAAAATGTGTGGTGGATATACATACCTGGTACAAAATATTCCTCAATTGTATGAATATACTTTTAAAGAAAATTATAATTAAATATAGCTTTGTAAAGAAACGTACATAAAAATAACATAAAATATTATTTACTTTTTAAATCTTAAGAAAATCCACTTAGTCAAATAGCTCCATATGAGTGGCTAATGGATGGAATCAGAGACGGTCCTGGGAGGTGTGCAGTGCGTGCATGCACGCAAGCTGCCAAATCCCGAGGGTGCCGATACCGGTCAATGTCAAATGCCTCTTTTGTTGCATCACTAGTGTACCTCAAAGGACGCGACAGGGTTGTTGCAAATTTTAAACGTTTCTCACCATAGCTGTAAAAATCTAAATATGTTAAACTTAATAGATTGTCAATCATTTGTTTTCTAACTAATTCGTTTTAGGACCAGGGTGTTCACGAAAATTTCCAAAATTTACTTTTCAGTCACTCTCATTGAACTGGAAAAATGTCGTTATTACATCTAATATTACGAAAAATTCAGTCCCCACTGTACTCGGCTAGAGATTGGTTCGGTTAAGCTTTTGTTTATAAAGAAAATAAATTGTAATAAAAACTTTTCACTGTCGATAGTTAAACATATTTCTTTGCTGTCAACTGTAAGCTTTACTTTAATCATGGAGGACATCAGAGCCGTAACTAGCCATTCCTGTGCCCTGTGCAAGAATTTGAATTTAGGCCCCTTAATTTATTTGGTTTGGGAAAATAATAAAACAAATATATTACAATAGACTTTTAATAAGATTTATTTTAATTGAACTTTTCTGGCTTTCATTTCAGCAAATTCATTAATTACATGATCATAATTAGTATTTTTAATGATAATGTATTCTATTGAAATAATAGAAATATTGGACAATCGTTCTTGCCCGATATTTAATCTTAATAAATTTTTTATTAATTTTAACTTGCTAAAACTTCTCTCGCACGAAGCAATAGAAACGGGAAGAGTTAGAAATATTCGAAGAACGACATTGATATTTGGGTAAGACTCAACTAAACCAAAATCACGAAGAGCCTGTAGAATATTAAGCGAAAACGCAGTTTCTATATTTTGTATAAGAGTCGTTACTTCAAACTTAAAACTTTCAATTTCACTTGTGAATTCGTACTTTTTTAAATCTTTGCTATATTTAACAGCGAGATCTGCAGCTGATTTTTTTTAAATCAGCAACACTCATGTATTATAAAGAAGAGCCATAGAGAAAGCAAAAATTAGCCTTTTTCCAGTATCATATTAAAGACCTCGGGGGCCCCTTCGAGGCCGCATAGTTCGCTTACCGCCGTTGAGGTATACAACACATATGGGTACTAATATAAAGCAAAAAGTTATGTCAGAATTTCTGCACGCCTTTTACAACCTCGAGACTAAGATTTTATTCGAGAGTTACCACGTTATCTATTTAGCAATTAAAAAAATCCCCGGGCAGATTTATTTTTATTACAAAATGTTATCTTTACAGATTTCTAGCTCTGCACACTGTAGAAAAATCTAGAAATACAGTTTTATATATCGTAATAATATTAGTCGTCGCCAGAGAGCTCTATAAAGTAGAGAAATATCTATAAATTTGAAAACTATAAACATAAATTTAAATTTCTCAAAAAATAAATAAACAAAATTTCAAAAGTCGGTACTTTTGGCTGATTTGTCTGCTGTCTCCGCTATCTCACTACGTCCCTCTAAAAGTCGCCACGGTTGGGAACACTGGTGAGCAGACATCTAGGGTCTAAATAAGGCAAAATGTAATCGCCAATAAAAAGGAGGAAAAATTCAAGATTTAAAACTATAATTTCTTGTGAACAGCAGTTTGGGCCCCCTTCCAAGTGGGCCCTGTGCGAATACACCTGTTGCACCTGCCTAGTTACGGCTCTGGAGGACATCATTTTTAAATTTTTTTTATCCGATCCAAACGACCCTACCATCCAGTACGGATTAACCAATAGTCAAATAAGACAAATGTCTACGGCCCGTAATTCGAAGGGACCTGGCTTTAGTACAGAAAAAATTAAAAATATATTTGTTAAAATAAACCTTTAATAATAGAGAATATTTATGTTATTATTTTTAAATACAAATAAATGTTATCATAATAATTGAAGTAATAAAATCGGATTCCGTGCTACATACTGTACCACTATATTGTGTGCGTGAGTTATGTATACATGTTAATTCCAAATATGCATACTGTACAGTACATATATGTTTACTGTTCACTATTCGTCTGTTTGCAACTACAATTGCTATTGTAACAAGTAACATAAACATTTTTACATTTATTCGACAATATCTGACATCAAATTTGACCCTAATATTCAAGCATGACCCAGAAATGTCAGGTATCATACCACATACATATTATACAAAACTCTTAAAATATTAGGGCTCCACAACAGCACATACATCACTCTACGAAAGAATGATTTACTCTTTTATAATTTATTTTACAATTATAAATGTTGACAATTATCCTATTAAATGTGATTACTTGACATTTTTGCATGAATCGTTATTTCTTAATTTGAAAACTATATTTTTATTGGGAAAATCTATTTATTTATGTGGGGGCCGAGGGGGGAGAAATAAAAAAAAACTCGGCGAACGATAATATGTGATATGTATCGTCATCGTCTCCCTTGCCGTTTGGATTGCCGAGCGGTAACAATCAACGACATGTGGAAGCAGTTGAGTCAGAGATAGATGCTTCGTTTACAAACAACACAACCGTTTATTAAACACGAAAGAAGCTTACAAGATTACTGCGATCTTGGAAGTTCTACGTCGGCTGCGGTCGCTGGGTCTTCTTCTCCTGTGGTTCCACGATAGTCCCATTTTGAAGGAGTGTCCCTTGTTCGAGAATGAACAATTCCATCACGTCTCGATGACTCCGGGACGATGCGGTCGACTTCCGTTGATGGAACGATGTCGATCCGAGGTCGGGAGATGGAGACGAAGATGGGTGCGAGACACACACACACAACAACAGATCCGTCACTTGGAACTTTCGGGAGAAGAAGCCGTCGCGTCCTCGAATTTCCGGGGTTTTATCTGTTTTCTCTTAGATTCCCCTTTCCGATTGGTCTCCCGTCGTCACCTGATGACAATTCGAAACCTTTCGGGGCGCGGGAGAGGTCAAAATCGAAGTTTAATTCGATCTCCAATCCGGAAATGGTCGACGGACTTACATTCTTCTATTGTTTTAAAGTTAGCGTCGCGTTTTCATATAATAAAAATCTATTTCTAACTACTAAATATTTTTTCTCTAAAACAATTATTTTCCGCGAATTTTAGTGAGGGTTTGGACCTGTCCAGAGCCTCACATTTATAAAATCAATTAAAGATTTTGAATAATACTATATGAAGATGATATGAGATATTCTGAACAAATTTTAAATTACTGACACATCCAGGTGAGTTCACTCAACGAGCTAAAATATACTACATGGAGTGGCTGTGACCATGGTTTAGGCTGTGTACACATTAAACGTTTTGAAACGCGCGCTTTGGTAACGCGCGTTTTAAAGAACCAAGAGTTCCGCATAGATATACACACTCAAACGCACGCTTCTGGCCAAGCGTGCGTCAAACGCGCGTGTGATAGATTTTGGTTAGAACGCGCGTTAATGCGGGCGTTAGCCGCGCGCACTTTTAGGCCGCGCGTGCTGCCATTTTGTTGTACATTTGATCGCGCGCTTTCGGGTAGAGTACAGTGGCTAGAAAATATAGTGTCGAAATCGAGCTTATTTTCTGTCCCTATATTGGAGGTTGCCGCAAGAGGCGCTGCTGTCAATCGTTGTGCTACACTGGCTGTATCATCCTATGTTTATATTGGTTTTAAGTGGGATTTTTAAGCATAGTAAATGTGCTGTAGCCAAGTAAAAGAATTTAGATCGATAATAAATCATATCACTAGCAATCAATTATTATATAGTATTACTTTATTAACATTTATGAAGGAATTCATTTTATTAAAGCTAATTAAGATTCTTATTAAATCAAATAGCCTACACTGTATTGTCTATTTTTACATTACAGCTGTTGAGTGCTGTACAAACAAGTATTATTTAGAGTACAAGAGTAATCTACTCTTGTT
>NW_019384478.1:59801-64882 GCF_000671375.1 Centruroides sculpturatus
TTTAAACGAGCTTAATTTTCTAATTTTTAACGATACAATAGCGACGATTATTATTATTTTTTTAAATTTGATAGGCTTAACATGGATGAAAATTCAACGCGAAGTAGGTTAATAGCGATATACTAATATACTAATTACATGGGATATAATAATATACTACACTAATAATGGATTTTTTCATACTTTTCGGTTATCCGAATTTTCAATTATCCGACCAACCCCAGTCCCCAATTGAGTCGGATAATCGAGGCTCTACTGTATCTTATTTCACTTAAAATTATCGTACATTAATCTTAATCAGTTATGCCCTTTATCAGTAGAAATATTAACTAGGTTTCCCTTATGTCAAAATCTCTTAAACTTTTTATCTGCGATCCTTTCTTACAACGAAAATTTTTAGATTCCATTTTACTATGAAGTTTGTATGGTGCAAAACATACCTCTGGATGGATGTACTCTAAAATCTACGTTTTTTAAATGCAATTTCAACATATCAAACATTAACAAATATGTAACACATTTCCTTCTTTATATATCGTAGTTATTTCATATGCATAAGCCTTAGTTTTTCCAAATTTTTCGACCATCTAAAAGTTTTAGTCCAACCCTCAAATGGTCGCGAGCTCTAGTTTAGGAAACGCTGTTTTGCAAAATAAAGCCTCGGTTCTAGAGAGTTCATTAGATGGATAATACTTTTTTTTTTTTTTAATTAATAATAGGCCGGATGGCAGAGTGGTCAAGGTGGCAGCCTACCGCTCTGGGGGATCTGGATTCGAATCCGAATGGATCAAAAATCCCCAGGAATTTTCCGAGAGTGGTCCATTCAGATATGTTGGGTCCTGTCCCTTATCACCGGTCGAACCCATAATGGGCCTGCTATAAGAAGCCCCCTTAGTGCCCACAGGGCAAAAAGAGTAAAAAAAACCGACTGATAAAATGCTCAAATCGATATGCAAAGAAAATTCATACAAATAAACGATCTGTCAAAATGCCATTATGCTTCTACTTGTATAAAATATAGATACTACATAAATACATGGATTGCCCCAGAGTGGTGGTAGCCACCTTGACCGCTCAGCCATCCGGCCGATTCTCGGTCTCTGTTAATTGCGGACAATTAAGAAAGAAAGACGTGATAAATATCACTAGTCTCACTATTGCAAGAAGAAACCTTTACTTATAACATTTCATATTTTTAATTATTATCGAATGGCCAAAAGCTTAATTTTGAGGGTAGTGATGAGTTTAAAAGAAAATTGTAAACATTAATAACGAATAACATCTTCCATTAAATCTAATCTCTTTCGAGATATGACACATGACAACCCTCTAGTTCCTCATCCTTTTAATATTAAGGAGATATGATGCTATTAAATTAATAAGAGCATCAATGTTCCTTATACACAAGCTATCATGCTAAATTTTGTTTTTTATAGATGCCAACGCACACATACACGGAATATATATATATTTTTTTACTTTTTTGAGTTCAGGAGGTCTCAAAACGTGGAGATTTACAAAAAACTCTGAGGAGCAAATTTGTCACAATTCCAATGCTTTCTTTTATTACGTGTACATAACAGCCGGGGAAAGAAAAATTAAGAATGTTTAGAAATGCATTTAACTTATCGCTACAGAATATTTTGTCGTGTTTAGAAACGTTTAAATAAAGGGTTAAAAAAGAAATGTCTTGTTATTTACTTTCAAAATTAAAAAGAAAAAAAAATAATAAGTAGGGTCATTTTGACTCTCACACTCTTAGTTAAGGGTTAAAACTCTTCCTTTTCTTTGCCCACTTTTCCACAACGAATGATTCAGATATTCTAACTCGTTGCCTTTACACAACACAAATGGCACGCCCCTTAACTAAAAAGAAAATGTTGGACATGTATTCAATTTTCCTCAAACATGGCGTTGCTTCAGCCACTCTATGTAGTACAGTACTAGAATATGCTACATAGAATATACTCAAAGACCCGGGAATAACGAGCTAGAATGCTCGTTGTTCCCGGGGTTTTTGAGAGCGGTAGCTGATACCTTCACCCAGGATTTCCAAAGATAAGACATTAAAATTGAAATGAATTTAATATATTTGTCTATTAATATTTTGCAAAGTTTTGAAAATTAGTCAGGGTCGATTGAAGGTCATTGCAAACGGTTTATTAAAAATTATGTGTCCAATAAGTTATGTCAATGGGCTATTGAACTATATCAATTATTGAAAATAGTGACATAAATTTTGATAATCTGCACTCCGGGTTTTTCCCGGTAACGACTTGTAATAATAAAACTCGAAATTAATATTAGAAGTATATTTATTATACAAAGTATTAAATAATAGATTAAAATTATTAAAATTAAAAAAAAATAATAAAAATTTGGATCATAAATTACTTTTGAAAATTTTAGAAAAGTTTTTCTGAGTTATGTAATTTGTAGATATCTATGTCCAAGATGGCGGAGACCGAGATGTTAGGAAAATAAGAAAATTAACAATTCAAAAATTTTATTTTGTTTGAATCATTTTTGGTAAGTTCAGATATTTAACCATACAGTCACCATTTTTAAGGGTGAAGTTACGCTTTATTATTATAATTACAACGATTATAGCGATGAATATTAAAATATTAATTGTAACTAACATTTTACAGTTTATCATATGTTGTGTTAGATCAAACATTGTCAACAAATTTTAAAACAGATTCTTTTCGGAAATTCGTTTTAATATTACGTAATTGATATTCGTTCAATATTATTGTTATTTAGGAAGATTTTTTTACTTTTTGTTTCAGTTTATAAATACGAAACTAATGGTAAAAATACAATTTTCAGTTAAATTCTGCTTTTACGCGAGATATACAACGAGTGTATGAAATAAAAAGTATTAAAATTGAAATGAATTTAATATATTTNTAGTATTTCCAGCAACGAAGTATTTAATAAAAATAAAAATGTTTTCGACTATATTTAATTGTCTTATTCAGTTAAACCATTTTAAAACTAAAACGAACGTAAAATAGAATGCAAGCAATACAACAGTTTAAAAATTGAAATTAATTACTACAAAATAAAATAAAACGTAAAAAACAAAATTAAATTACAATAAAATATTAATAAAAATTAATCGTGGTAAAGAATTAAATTAAATAAAGTATTAAGAAAATTAATCGTCATGGTAAAAAGATTTCCATGTGCAGGACAGACTTTCTGCGTCTCTATGGTTGAAGAATCCTTTGTTAATATGCATGCGCCTTGTAAATTTCAAGTTTTTCAATATGTTTAAGTACTTGTTTGTTGGTGGCTGTCCTAATTATGGATGCTTTGTCCCAATGAATGTTTTGTATCAACCAGTTTTCACTTAACTGAAACAGCATTTTTGTTTTATCTCCTGGTTTTATTATCTAAACCTGATCTAAACAAATATAACCTGTCAAATTGTTTAGTATCTTGGTCAAAGAAACTAATAGATTGTTGCTAATGTCATTTGCTAGTGAATAAACAAAGTGTTCTTTGAAAACCAATGTAAACGGAAAGTGAAAATGTAAAATATAACCTTAGTCAGATTATTTGGCTATATTTTATGTCATCACTTTCAGTTTACACACCTTATGTTGTTTCTAATTTAATGTAATGAATGCTATATATTTAAAAAAACAAAATGAACAGCTGACACAATATGCAGAGCCATAACTAGCCATTCCTGTGCCCTATGCAAGAATTTGCATTTAGGCCCCTTAATTTATTTGTTTTGGGAAAATAATAAAACAAATAGTGTACATTACAATAGATTTTTAATAAGATTTATTTTAATTAATTTTTTTTTGGCTTTCATTTCAGCATATTCATTAATTATACCTTCATAATTAATGATATTGTATTCTATTGAAATAATAGAAATATTGGATAATCATTTTTATCCGATAGTTGATCTTAAATAATTTTTTATTATGTTTAACTTGCTAAAACTTCTCTCGCACGAAGCAATAGAAACGGGAGGAGTTAGAAATATTCGAAGAGCGGCATTGATATTTGGGTAATACTCAATTAAACCAAATTCATGAAGAGCCTGTAGAATATTAAGCGGAGATGCAGTTTCCATATTTTGTATAAGAGTTGTTACTTCAAAATTAAAACTTTCAATTTCACTTGTGAATTCGTACTTTTTTAAATCTTTGCTATATTTAATAGAGAGATCTGAAGTCGAATTTTTTTATAATCAGCAACACTGGTGTATTGTAAAGACGAGCCACAGAGAAAGCAAAAATTGTCACAGATAGTTTTCATTTTTTCATAACGCCAATCTATTTGACACAATAGAGCATCAAGAACACTGTAAATTTATATTTTAAATAATTTTTCGGGTGTCAAGTTACTTTTTTTTCACTACTTTCTACTATTTCCATTATCTTAACCCTTTTTTTTTTTTTTTTTTAAGAAATCCCTTTTCTATACTTTTTGGTTTGTTTTAAGAATATGATCAATAATAGCATCTGTTAATATTGTTGGCCATAAAGCTATATCATTTATTACTTCCATGTATCTATATATATCGAAGCGTTTTTTTGGACTATTTCTATCTTCTGCGTTTTCGCAATCCCTCTTTTCAGTAGCATTTTAAAGACTGCGGGAGCTCCTTCGGGGCACTACGCGCCCGCATAGTTCGGTTACCGCTTAATCCGTCGTTCAGGTATACACCACACAGTGGCGTACCGTGGGTGTCAGCCCCCCGGGGCGGAGGAAAATTTCGGCCCCCCTTATTTAGGTATTTCAATTTAAAAGACCAAAATTCAGTTTTGTCAAAGAACAAGCAATGAAATTCTGTGCTAGTGCAGCGACCTGTTTAAAATAGTTCTATTGGATATTAGTGGTGTATATGAACGCGAATGAATCTTACAGGAAAAAAAGTCAACAGATTTCGCAGAATTTCATCGGATTAAAAATTACCAGTTCATCTGGACCAGGAGCCGATTCCTGGACTGTCCGGACGATAGCACTGTCGTAGGCGCGATGCAATTATAGGTTAGGATGTTTCAAATTTTTACAAGATATTATTATTATTTATTGTGAAATTTTGCCGCCCC